>NC_091952.1:254450703-254705703 GCF_031021105.1 Erythrolamprus reginae
TTATTATTATTATTATTATTATTATTATTATTATTATTATAGATTTGTATGCTGCCCCTCTCTGAAGACTCGGGGTGGCTCACAGCATACAATATAAAATAGTGAATAGAGAGACAAATCTAATTAATTAAAAACAACATAAGCTAAAAAATCCAATATATTAAAAATCAATCGAACAAATTCAAATTGCAGCCATACATCACAATTATTGGCCAACTATTGAGAAAATATTATTTTACTGAAAGAGGAATAGATGCTTGGAACAAAGTTTCAGCAGACGTGGTTGGTAAATCCACAGTCACTGAATTTAAACCTGCCTGGGATAAACACAGATCCACCCTAAGATAAAATACAGGAAATAGTATAAGGGCAGACTAGATGGACCATGAGGTCTTTTTCTGCTGTCTATCTTCTATGTTTTTATGTTTCTATGTTGTTAGATTGATTTAGGTTGTTAGGGTTATGGGGTTTTATTTATTATTCTATTATTGTATTTATTATTATTTATTATTCTATTATTGTATTTATTATCTATTATTATATTATTTGGCTGTTAGGGTTATGGGGTTTTATTTATTATTCTATTATTTTATTTATTTATTATTGTATTATTTGGTTGCTAGGGTTATGGGGGTATTATTGTATTATTGTATTGGGGTTTTTTTTATTGTTGTAAGCCAACCTGAGGTTAGTTGGGGGAAAGATCCGAAGCAACGTGAGAAAACATTACTTTACTGAAAGAGTAGTAGATGCTTGGAACAAACTTCCAGCAGACGTGGTTGGTAAATCCACAGTAACCGGATTTAAACATGCCTGGGATAAACATAGATCCATCCTAAGATAAAATACAGGAAATAGTATAAGGGCAGACTACATGGACCAGGAGGTCTTTTTCTGCCGTCAATCTTCTATGTTTCTATGTTTCTTTATTTCCTTCCTGAGGCACAAAGAAAAAAATGTCTGCTGCGAACTCTGGGTAGGTGTCAGGTAGGGCAACCAACCAGTAAACGCTCCTCTCCATCCAGTCATCCCAACTCAACTCCAAATGAAAGTATTACTAGGTCATAAAAAGGGATTTTTAAAAAATGTTTCAACCCTTAGGGAAGTCAAGCCAAACAATTAAGAGCGTCTCAAATACAAAGACAAGAGTGGTTTTACTACATCTCGCTGCAGTTAAAAGGAATTGCCGGAAGCTACGAGAATTTTGCCTGAAGGGAGAAAAATGGGGGGGGGGAAGCTGACTCCAATATGCATAAATTCCTGTTCATGCCGTGTCGGATGACACAACTACTCTCCAAAAAGACCTGGATGCTGTTTCTGAGTGGTCTAACACATGGCAACTCCAAATCTCAACTAGCAAATGCTCTGTCCTACACATTGGGGAAGAAGAATGTGAACTCCAAATACAAACTGAATAATCAAATTATCACAGATAATCCCCACTCGGTTAAAGACCTTGGTATACTAATAACAAAAGATTTAAGTGCCAAAGCCCACTGCAACAATAGAAGCCAAGAAGGCTTCAAGAGTTGTTAATCTAATCCTACGTAGCTTCTGCTCTGGCAATCTCACACTACTTACCAGAGCTTAGAAAACTTTTGCCAGACCCATCCTCGAATACAGCTCATCTGTTTGGAACCCATATCACATCTCAGACATCAACACCCTTGAAAATGTCCAAAGATACTTCACCAGAAGATCCCTTCACTCCTCCACTCGAAACAGAATACCCTACGAGACTGGACTTTCAACCCTGGGCCTAGAAAGTTTAGACTAAGACACCTTAAACATAATCTAAGTATTGCCCACAAGATCATAGGCTGCAACGTCCTGCCTGTCAGAGACTACTTCAACTTCAACCACAACAACACAAGAGCTCACAACAGATTTAAACTTAATATTAACCGTTCCAACACTTGACTGTAAAAAATACGACTTCAGTTACCGAGTTGTCGAAGCGTGGAACTCATTGCCGGACTCTGTAGTGTCATCCCCAAACCCCCAACACTTTACCCTTAGACTATCCACGGTTGACCTCTCCAGATTCCTAAGAGGTCAGTAAGGGGCGAGTACAAGTGCACTAGAGTGACTTCCGTCCCCTGTCCTATTGCTCTCCTATATCTCCTATACCTTTCTTCTTTCCTAAATCTCTTCTTCTATTCTTTCATTGATATGTTCTATTGCTATATCTTCTCTTCTATTCTTTCTTAGATATACTTTACTATGAGTATATCCTCTATAACCTTCATTATATATTTTGTTGTGTTTCAGCCTGAGGCTCCTCAGGGACCGGCTGCGTCTCTGCTGGATCCATGCCCAGAGGAGGAGGACAGTGAACAGGAGGGGGAGGACCAGGCAGACGGGGGAGAGGAAAGTCAGGAAGAGGAGGAGGAAGAGCAGCCTGAGAGCCCCGGGGGGGGGGGGGGGCTCTCCCCAGCTAGTAGCCTGGACTCATTGGATGAAGAAGCACAGGCTATAATTGACATGAGACAGCGACGTGCAGCTCAGAGACGGGACCAATTAGAAATGTATTTGCATCACTGAATTGGCAACAGCTGGGTTTGGGTGTGGTTCTCCTCAGCAGGGTTTAAAAGGCAGACCCGCCCTTGCAGCCTTGTGGAGCGTTATCAACTGGAAGTTCTGTGACCCTGCTTTGCTTCTCGGCGTCTCTGATCTTGGCTTGTGGCCTAGAAGTCTGGAAGACTTGGGGGAGGCGTGGGTTTGTTATCTCCAGCGTTGTTTTGGACAGCAAGAATCCTGTTTTATTTCATGGCCTTCGTGAAACCTCTGTGAGGTTCCAGCGTGTTCCTGTCTGTAAGAACAGTTTTTGTTACCTGTGTTTGCTTTGAATTATATAAACTGCCTTTGCTTTTTACCAGTGTGTCTGGCTTCTCTTTTTGGTTGGCGTTGGCTTCTGGAGGGACCCAGACAGAACAATATTTACTATATGTATACCCAATATAACTCTCATTGTGCAATGGACAAAATCAATCAATGAATAAAAAAAACGTTGGCAGCAATGTGTGAACACATCCTGTTGAAAAGCAATGGGTTGCAGGGAGGCTTTTTTGCCGCGTAGAAACATAGAAGATTTGAATTGTCCTCAATTTCTAATCATGTTCTTTATTTTATTATTTATTTTTATTAATCAGATTTGTATGCCGCCCCTCTCCGCAGACTCGGGGCGGCTCACAGCAATAATAATACAATGTAAACAAATCTAATATTTAAGTTAATTTAAAACCCCAATTTAGAAACCAATCATACTTACTAGCATACCATGCATAAATTTTTTAAGCCTAGGGGGAAGGGAATATCTCAATTCCCCCATGCCTGACGACAGAGGTGGGTTTTAAGGAGCTTACGAAAGGCTAGGAGGGTGGGGGCAACTCTGATATCTGGGGGGAGTTGGTTCCAAAGGGTCAGGGCCGCCACAGAGAAGGCTCTTCCCCTGGGTCCCGCCAAACGACATTGTTTAGTTGACGGGACCCGGAGAAGGCCAACTCTGTGGGACCTAACTGGTTGCTGGGATTCGTGCGGCAGAAGGTAGTTGTTACATTCTTTATTTTTTGAACCGTTTAACTGCAGCTATCCTCACTTTTTTCTGACTGGCCCCCTTTGGAATGAATTTATGGGAGAGCATTAAAAAATAGCAACCCCTGAAGAAGGCTGCCATTTATCATCATCTGATTTTTTTCCCCGCGCAGAACAAAATCCCATGAAGAAAGGTTTTTTTAGCATTTCCCAACAGCTTCTTTTCCCTTAATTTTATTCTACATCTACTTATTTTTAACTTGTTTGGCAATTTCTCCAGAGTCCCAGCTCCTCCTTGCACGAGTTAATAAAGCCCCCCAGCCCCAAAATGATTTACGTTCTAAATACAAGGAAAGCAACATGAAAATTTAAACAAAGCGATGAGCAAACATCGCTTATGAATTATGAAGTTATCTCAACTATAAAAGACAAACGGGATGTGGCATTTCTGCATTTAAATGGGATTTTCTTCTTGGAGATTACATACAAAGACACACACACACACACACACACACACACACAAAGGCATGAACATCATTTCAAATAGCAAAAGGTAAAAGGTGCTGCATTCTAACCACTGCGGCACTGCGGCTCATGGTGTCATTTACTTGAATTGCACTAGTCCTCAACGTACAACCACAACTGTGGTTCTAAAATAACAGATTAACAGTTGGAAGGGACCTTGGAGGTCTTCTAGTCCAACCCACTGCTTAGGTAGGAAACCTTACACTACTTCAGATAGATGGTTATCCAACATCTTCTTTAAAACTTCCAGTGATGGAGAATTTACAGCTTCTGGAGGCAAGCTGTTCCACTGGTTAATTGTTCTCACTGTCAGGAAATTTATCCTTAGTTCTAAGTTGCTTCTCTCCTTGTTTAGCTTCCACCCATTGCTTCTTGTTCTACCCTCAGATGCTTTGGAGAATAGGTTGACTCCTTCTTTGTGGCAACCCCTGAGATATTGGAACACTGGCTCTTCTATTACTTGTGGACTTCAACAGAGATCTCAGAGTCTTCATTGCTCTTCTCCACATTCTTTCTAAGTTCTCTCCTAATTTAGTTTCCACACATTGCTTCTTATTCTATCTTATTCTATTCTCAGGTGCTCTAGACTCGAGAATACTTTGACTCCCTCTTCTTTGTGGCAACCCCTCAGATACTGGAAGGCTGCCATCGTGTCTCCCCTGGTCCTTCTTTTCATTAAACTAGCAGTTCCTGCAACCATTTTCATACGTTTTACTCTCCAATCATCTAATCAGCTTGGTTGCTCTTCTCTGCACTCTAGAAAACTACCAAAGAACTCTAGAAAGTGTCCACATCCTTTTTGCATCGTAGCAACCAAAACTGAATGCCGTATTCCAAGTGTGGCCTTACCAAGGCCTTAGAAAGTGGTATTAACACTTCAGGTGATCTTGATTCTCTCCCTCTGTTGATGCAGCCTAGAATTGTGTTGGCTGTGTTGGCAGCTGCTGCACATGGCTGGCTCATGTTTAAATGGTTGTCCACTAGGACTCCAAGATCCCTCTCACAGTTACTACTGTTCAGCAAGGTACCACATATACTGTACCTGTGCATTTTCCTTCCTTCCTTCCTTCCTTCCTTCCTTATTTACTTACTTATTTAATTTGACTTCTCTGCCACCCAATCCCGAAGGACTCAGGTGTATTTTGTTTTCTTCACCTAAAACTTTTTCTTTTCACCGTTGAATTTCATTCTGTTCGATAGGGCCCAATGTCTTTGTGTCTCTTCTCTGCAGACTTTGTGGAATCTCAACATTTGTCCCCCTTCATGGCAACCAAAACTGAATGCAATATTCCAAGTGTGGCCTTACCAAAACATTATAAACCGGTATTAACACATTATTATGATGATGATTTAGAACATTTGTATTAAATTCAATTCAATTCAATTTATTAGATTTGTATGCCGCCCCTCTCCGAAGACTCGGGGCACTTCACAACAGTAATAAAACAATATTATAGCGAAACAAATCTAATATTTTAAAAAAAGCATATAAAATCCTATCATATTAAAAAGCAAACAGCACATACATACCAAACATAAATATAAAAATATAAAAAAACCTGGGGGGAAAGGTGTCTCAACTCCCCCATGCCTGGCAGTATAGATGGGTCTTGAGTAATTTACAGAAGACAAGAAGGGTGGGGGCAGTTCTTATCTCCGGGGGGAGTTGATTCCAGAGGGCCGGGGCCCCCACAGAGAAGGCTCTTCCCCTGGGGCCCGCCAAATGACATTGTTTAGTCGACGGGACCCAGAGAAGGCCAACTCTGTGGGACCTTATCGGTCGCTGGGATTCGTGTGGTAGCCACCCCTCTCCGTAGACTTCACGTGATCTTCATTCCATCCCTCTATTCTAGCTAAGCACGAACAAGACTCATCTCTCCTCTAGTCTAGAAGGTCTGTCTCACAAAGCAGCATAGAAACATAGAAGACTAGTCTGCCCTTATACTATTTCCTGTATTTTATCTTACAATGGATCTATGTTTATCCCAGGCATGTTTAAATTCAGTTACTGTGGATTTACCAACCACGTCTGCTGGAAGTTTGTTCCAAGGATCTACTACTCTTTCAGTAAAATAATATTTTCTCATGTTGCTTTTGATCTTTCCCCCCAACTAACTTCAGATTGTGTCCCCTTGTTCTTGTGTTCACTTTCCTATTAAAAACACTTTCCTCCTGAAACTTATTTAACCCTTTAACATATTTAAATGTTTCGATCATGTCCCCCCTTTTCCTTCTGTCCTCCAGACTATACAGATTGAGTTCATTGAGTCTTTCCTGATACTTTTTATGCTTAAGACCTTCCACCCTTCTTGTAGCCCGTCTTTGGACCCTTTCAATTTTGTCGATATCTTTTTGTAGGTGAGGTCTCCAGAACTGAACCCAGTATTATTCCAAATGTGGTCTCACCAGCGCTCTATATAAGGGGATCACAATCTCCCTTTTCCTGCTTGTTATACCTCTAGCTATGCAGCCAAGCATCCTACTTGCTTTCCCTACCGCCTGCCTGCACTGCTCACCCATTTTGAGACTGTCAGAAATCACTACCCCTAAATCCTTTTCTTCTGAAGTCTTTGCTAACACAGCAGATGGCCTTTTTCTGTTCAGGATTAGATTTGCGAGAATCCAGTGGAAGACCTTTGCCTAAAGCTCCCAGGTGGCCTCCTCCGTTCAGTTCCATCGATTGGGGAAGCATCTCCTGTGCTTGCCAAGCGGACAAGATGCTCTGTGGAGGATTGGCTGCCTACCCCCAGCCCCATCTGTTCAAGTAGCTTGGAGCCCATCCATCCACCAGACACATGGCCTCCAATCAAGAGGGGCCCTGCCAGGGAATCAGAGGGCTTCGGTGGACGTTGGCTGGCTGCTTTCTGAAGCCGGTTCTTTGCTCTGGGAGGAAGGGGTCGCTTTCCAAAATAGGAGGAGGAATGTGACCCAGAGTTGAAATGAAGGGTCCCCGGTGCTATCCGAGTTTGATAGTGGCAGATATTTTGTGAGCCAACATTGATGCTAGAATGGAATGGGGTTTGCAGAGAGGAGGGGAAGAAGGAGAAGAAGGAAGAGGAGGAAAGAATCAATTAAAAGGAAAGGAGAAGGAGAGGGAGGAGGAAGAAGAGGAGGAGGAAGGGAAGACAAAGGAGGAAACAATTAAAAGCAGAGTGGGAGGAGAGGGAGAAGAAGGAGGAGGAGGGGGAGGAAAAAGAGAAGAAAAAAGAGCAGGAGGAAGATCAGGAGGAGGAAGAAAGAGGAGGAGGATGAAGAGAAGAAAAAGGAGAAGGAGGAAGAAGAGGAAACAACTAAAAGCAAAGCAGGAGGAGAGGGAGAAGAAGAAGGAGAAAGAGGAGGAGGAGGAGGAGAGGAGGAGAAAGAGGAGAAGAGAAAGGAGGAGGAGGAAGAAGAGGAAACAACTAAAAGCAAAGCAGGAGGAGAGGGAGAAGAAGAAGGAGAAAGAGGAGGAGGAGGAAAAAGAGGAGAAGAAAAAGGGAAAGGAGGAAGAAGAGGAGGAGGAAGAAAAGGAGGAAACAACTAAAAGCAAAGCAGGAGGAGAGGGAGAAGAAGAAGGAGAAAGAGGAGGAGGAGGAGAGGAGGAGGAGGAGGAGAAAGAGGAGAAGAAAAAGGAGGAGGAGGAGGAAGAAAAGGAGGAAACAATTAAAACAAAGCAGGAGGAGAGGGAGATTAAGGAGAAAGAGGAGGAGGAGGAGAAGAAGAAAAAGAGAAGAAAAAGAGAAGGGGGAAGATCAGGAGGAGGGAGAAAGAGGAGGAGGAGAAAGAGAAGAAAAAGGAGAAGAAGAGGAGGAAAAGGAGGAAACAACTAAAGCAGGAGGAGAGGGAGAAGAAGAAGGAGAAAGAGAAGGAGGAGGAGGAGAGGAGGAAAAAGAGGAGAAGAAAAAGGACAAAGGAGGAAGAAGAAGAGGAGGAGGAAAGGGGGGAAATCAATTAGAAGCAAAACAGGAGAAGGACAAGGAAAGTAGAGGAGGAAGGGAAGGAAGGTACAGGAGGAGAAAGAGAAGGAGAAAGAGAACTGTAGGGTCTCTGAGCTTGATTATTTCCTTTATTCAAAGATAGTGTAAACTTTTTGCTCATGTACTTTACATTTCATTCCTCAAAAGTAACGGTGGTGATGCTGATGTCAATTACTTTGGGTAACACAAAGACTGAAAAAACAAACCAAGGAAGCTCAGAGACCCCCAAGGACCTTTCAGGCCTTGCTACCTTATTTCTGGGTTCCACCCTACCCCACCCTCCCATTGATGGAGGAGGCGGACGGAGGACCAGCTGAGCCCAGGTGATTCATTTTGGTTTGTTGTGTTGGACACAGATCCAGCTCCAAGGGCAGAGAAACCGGGTGACGGGGATAACAGTTGGAACGAGGCTGGCCACTCGCTGGGCCAAGCTGTTTTCTTGCTACTCCTGGCTTATGACATTTAGATGTGGTGCTCAATCTTAATCAACGCCTGGTCTCCAGCTGGAGACTTGTGCAATCTATCCAAGACCATTTATGACAGGATTTCTAGGAAAATCATCTACATATCTCCATCCGTTCCTGGTAGAAGAATCGAACCGGGTATAAGGACAGCCGACACATCTGCGAAAGAGATCTTGGAGACTTGGTGGATAATCAACTAAACATGAGCCAGCAATGTGCAGCAGTGGCCAAAAAAGCCAACACCATCCTAAGCTGCATCAACAGGGGGATACACTCCAAGACCAGGGAAGTATTAATACCACTCTACTACGCCCTGGTCAGACCACATCTGGAGTATTGCATCCAGTTCTGGTCACCACACTTCAAAAGAGACATTGAAACTCTGGAGAAGGTGCAGAAAAGAGCAACCAAAATGATTAGGGGACTTGAAACCAAGACTTGCGAAGAGAGATTGCGGGAACTGGGCATGGATAGCCTAGAGAAAAGGAGGGCAGAGCGGACATGATAGCTGTATACAGGTATATGAGGGGTTGCCACAGAGAGGAGGGGGCCACTCTATTCTCCAGAGCACCAGAGGGCCGGACAAGGAACAATGGCTGGAAGCTGACCAAGGAGAGATTCAACCTAGAAGTAAGGAAGAACTTCCTGACGGTCAGAGCAATCAACCAGTGGAACAACCTGCCAGCGGAGGTTGTGAACTCCCCAACTCTGGACACATTCAAGAGGAGATTGGACTGCCACTTGGCTGGGGTGCTTTAGGATTCCTGCTCAGGCAGGGGGTTGGACCTGATGACCTGCATGGTCCCTTTCAACTCTAACAATAAATAAATAAATAATAAATAAATAAATTTCTACATGAAACTGCTGGGTGAGACCATCCAAGAGCACAGGGTGAGTTACCATCAGTACTTATTTTACACCATAAATTGCAAATAAATTCATTAAAAATCAGACAATGTGATTTTCTGGATGTGTTTTATCACGTTGTCTCTCATAGATGAGGTCTACCTATGATGTCAATTGCAGGGCTCTCTCATCTTTTTAAGTGGAAGAACTTACACAATTGGTGTCTGACTAAATACATTTTTCCTCCACTGTGTATGTATACATGTATGTATGTATATATATGTGTGTGTGTGCATGTGTGTGTGTCCAACAAAAGAAAATCATGGAAGCCATTGAAATAGAAAAACACCCCTGCAATACAGGAATAAACACGATGATATCTCCCACCTATCAGACATCTGGAAACTAGCCCTTATCAACAAATGTATCCCAGTCACAAAAACTGACACAGACCCAGAACAACACAGGACACCACCACCAATTACCCTCACCAGTCCCATACCCACACTTACCCTACAGACCAAATACAACCACCACCCAGAAGCCAAACCACAGCAGCAACTCCAACTGCTGCACCCCCCTCTGACATGCACACAAAGCAAACTGACACACACCATAAACACATGACCAGAGCACAAACTCACAGCCAAACCAAAAGCCAGGATGTTACACCACAGACACACATTACAAAACAGCTGACTAGTCTGCAGGCTCCAACGACTCAGGATATCATCCCTAAACCGCAAACATCAACTAATCAGCATACATCAGTTGCATCAGTTACTCAAGGTGTTACCCCACCAACTAACTAGGAAGTTTCAACACAGCTTGCAGCAGCTGAGCCACCACTCCACATCCACCCACCAGTATTTATAGAGGGAAGGCAGCTCAGACCACCCTTTGCTCGCCCTAGCACAAAGCCAAAAGCACCAGAATGAAAATGACCAGTGGGACCTTGTCAAAATGTTGCCAGGAATCTCTGAAACTTACACGGGAAGAAACCCGAATATGCCAAGACATGTGTGTGGGTGTGCAATTTTTTTGTCTAGTGATTTTTTTAAGGATGTAGCTATGAAGGCAAATAAGATCTATAGTAGTCTCCCATATATATACATGGGGTTTGCCCTGTGTAATATTTTGAATGTCTATGCGACGTTTCGGTGAAAACACATTCACCATCATCAGGCTGAAGTTGTAATATGTCACATGTTTTTTGCTGAATTTGAAAATTAAGGGAGACTAGGATAGATCTATTTAGCCTTATTTTGGCCTCATCAGCTAGCCATACCCTCACTGGGACTTGAACCTGCAACCTTTGCCTTGTAAGGCAGAGAATTATCCTCTAGGCTACAGTATCCAATCCCTTCAGCTCTGTACCAGGGAAGGGTAACATATTTTTGTGTCGAATCATCCTGGTATATTGAAGGAACATCACAGCTCCTTATTTGCCTCTCAGCCCAACCCATACATGCATACATATGTATAGATATATACATACATACATACATACATACATACATACATACATAATTTTTCATTGGTATATATATAAAAACCCCAATTAATCTAAACTAACTAAACCCCACAGACTAAACATATTCACATGCATTAATACATTTTATGATAGATATATCAACCCTTTATTTTATGCTTGTTTACTATTTTATTTCTACTGACATTATAGCTTTTATATCTCTAAGGACCTTAATTATAACATTTATTGTATTTATTTATTTAACTTTGTCCAATACACAATAATACACAATGAAGGTAGTAGAGGACCTCTTCAAGAGAAAAAAGGAAAGAAAATTAGAGAAGGAATAGAAGAGAAAGTATAGGATAAGATAAGTCTGAAATTTGTACCTGTGAATTTTTGGGAAGATTCTACCAGAGAGCCCGACAGAACACTAACTAACTAACTAACTAACTAACTAACTAACTAACTAACTAACTAACTAACTAACTAACTAACTAGATTGTGATCCCCTTATATAGAGCGCTGGTGAGACCACATTTGGAATACTGTGTTCAGTTCTGGAGACCTCACCTACAAAAAGATATTGACAAGATTGAAGGGGTCCAAAGACGGGCTACAAGAATGGTGGAAGGTCTTAAGCATAAAACGTATCAGGAAAGACTTCATGAACTCAATCTGTATAGTCTGGAGGACAGAAGGAAAAGGGGGGACAGGATCGAAACATTTAAATATGTTAAAGGGTTAAATAAGGTTCAGGAGGGAAGTGTTTTTAATAGGAAAGTGAACACAAGAACAAGGGGACACAATCTGAAGTTAGTTGGGGGAAAGATCAAAGGCAACATGAGAAAATATTATTTCACTGAAAGAGTAGTAGATCCTTGGAACAAACTTCCAGCAGACCTAGTTGGTAAATCCACAATGACTGAATTTAAACATGCCTGGGATAAACATATATCCATTGTAAGATAAAATACAGGAAATAGTATAAGGGCAGACTAGATGGACCATGAGGTCTTTTTCTGCCATCAGTCTTCTATGTTTCTAACTAACTAACTAACTAACTAACTGACTAACTAACTAACTAACTAACTCAGATTCAGGTTTCCCAGGGTAGGTGCCAGGATGGCTCTGGCAATAAGTTGGAACTTTGAGGAGTAGTTGGACTTGAACTCTGATTTAACTTGGATGCTGCTTGGAACCTTGACAGCTTTATAGAGCAGTATTAGTACTTCACTTCACTCCAATGGACTCGGGAAACAGAGAAAATAAGATTACTTCTCCTGACAACCGATGCACCATTCAAGCAGTGGCAATAGGACAGATCTAAATTTGTGTGTCAGAGGAGGGAGAGAGAGAG
Organism: Erythrolamprus reginae; assembly: GCF_031021105.1. NCBI lineage: Eukaryota > Metazoa > Chordata > Lepidosauria > Squamata > Dipsadidae > Erythrolamprus > Erythrolamprus reginae. The sequence continues at coordinate 254,462,863 of NC_091952.1, forward strand.
AGAAAAAAAAATCCCACAAGTTAAAAATAAGGTGTTACAAAATGAGAAGGAAAGGGGCAAATTGGATCTTCCTGTTTTGACATTATCTTTTGCGGCTTGTGGTTTGGTTTGGATGAAAGAGGAGACAGTGCTGAGAAACAGAAGACGCTTGGAGTTTGAAGGATGTGACCTGAAATTTGAGCGGCACGGAGATATATACAAAGTCAAGGTTGAAGGGAATTTTAAAACACTTTTCATTCACTTTTCTAGCATCGCAGATCACTCAAAGCGGTAAATGCAGCCCAGAAATAAAACGTCGAATTGTACTGGGTCACACAGAAGTGATGAACAGGAGCTGAATTTGGAAAAGTAGGAGAATCAGCCTTGGGAACCAAAATATAAATTAGTCCTCTCTCTCTATGTTCCCGCTAGATTAGATTAGATTAGATTTATTGGATTTATATGCTGCTCCGTAGACTCGGGGCGGCTCACAACAATGGCAAAAACAGGACAAATCCAATATCCACCAATCCAATTACAATTTTAACTTAAGAAATTCATAAAAACAACCCCAATATATATAAATAACAAGCACACAATCAATCAAACACCAAAACAACATGGGCAAGGGGGAGATGTTTCAGTTCCCCCATGCCTGACGGCAGAGGTGGGTTTTAAGGAGTTTACGAAAGGCAAAGAGGGTGGGGGCAATCCTAATATCAGGGGGGAGCTGGTTCCAGAGGGTCGGAGCCACCACAGAGAAGGCTCTTCCCCTGGGTCCCGCCAGACGACATTGTTTAGTCGACGGGACCCGGGGAAGGCCGACTCTGTGGGACCTAACCGGGCGCTGGGATTCGTGCGGCAGAAGGCAGTCCCGAAGATATTCTGGTCCGGTGCCATGAAGGGCTTTATAGGTCATAACCAACACTTTGAATTGTGACCGGAAACTGATCGGCAACCAATGCAGACTGCGGAGTGTTGGTGTGACATGGGCATGCCTTGGGAAGCCCATGATTGCTCTCACAGCTGCATTCTGCACGATCTGAAGTTTCCGAACACTTTTCAAAGGTAGCCCCATGTAGAGAGCGTTACAGTAGTCGAGCCTCGAGGTGATGAGGGCATGAGTGACTGTGAGCAGTGAGTCCCGGTCCGCTAGCTATGTAAGGTTGTGAAAGTTGGAAATTAAAAAATCGACTCATTTGAGCTGTGGTGCTGGAGAAGGCTCCTGCAAATAGGACTAGCAATAGCATTTAGACCAGTGGTTCTCAACCTTTCTAATGCCGCGACCCCTTAATACAGTTCCTCATGTTATGGTGACCCCCAAGCATAAGTCTAGCACCAATTCTCCCAACAGAGCTTTAAGATGATTGGCTGGAAGGTCAGAGGGACACTCCCACTGTAAACGCCTGATTGGTCAGATTGTAAAAAAAAATATGTTCCAAGGTGCCAGAATAGAAGCTTTAGTTCCTAACACCATGGGAAATTTGTCTTTTGCGGGATTAGAAAGGTTGAGAAAGGTCTTAGGTGACCCCTGTGAAATGGTCGTTCGACCCCCAAAGGGGTCCCGACCCCCAAGTTGAGAACCACTGCTCTAGGAGGAGGGGTAGAAACATAGAAGATTGACGGCAGAAAAAGACCTCATGGTCCATCTAGTCTGCCCTTATACTATTTCCTGTATTTTATCTTACAATGGATATATGTTTATCCCAGGCATGTTTAAATTCAGTTACTGTGGATTTACCAACCACGTCGGCTGGAAGTTTGTTCCAAGCATCTACTAATCTTTCAGTCAAATAATATTTTATCATGTTGCTTCTGATCTTTCTCCCAACTAACCTCAGATTTAGACTTATACACCGCTTCATAGTGCTTTACCACCCTCTCTAAGAGGTTTAGAGTATCAGCATCTTGGCCCCAACAATCTGGGTCCTCATTTTACTCACCTTGGAAAGGTGGAAGGCTGAGTCAACCTTGAGCCAGTGGTGAGATTTGAACTGCTGAACTACAGCTAGCAATAAGCTGAAGAACCCTGCAGTGCTCCACTCTAACCACTGCTCTCTAAAATCATCACCATCATCATCATTATGGCAATCATCCACCGATAATTGGACTAGTTACAAGCCCAAGTGGTGTTAGAAAAAAAACCAAAAGACTTTTTTGGGATTTCCACAGAAGAGACAATCCAAGGCTGAATTAATAGAGGGATCACGCTCTGTTTACCCCTGTACAAAGCCTGCAACTTGTTCTAGTCATGACCTCCACTTGAAACAGAACACCCTACAAAACTAGACTTACAATCCTGGGTCTACAAAGCTTAGAACTACGACGCCTTAAACATAACCTAAGTATTGCCCACAAGATCATACGCTGCAACATCCTGCCTGTCAACAACTACTTTAGCTTCAACCACAACAACACAAGAGAACAGAACAGATTCAAGCTTAATATTAACTGCTCCAAACTGGACTGTAAAAAAATGACTTTAGCAATCGAGTTGTTGAAGCGTGGAACTCATTACCGGACTCCATAGTGTCAACCCCTAACCCCCAACATTTTCCCCTTAGACTATCCACGTTTGACCTCTCCAGGTTCCTAGGAGGTCAGTAAGGGGTGTACATTAGTGTGCCTTCCGTCCCCTGTCCACTTGTCTCTACTATATCTCCTATATCTTTTCTGCCATTCCTATATATTTTCCTCTGTTCTTCATTGACATATTTTTATTCTTATATCTTTTCTTCTCTTCTTTCTTTGATATATTTTACTAGGGGTTGCCACAAAGAAGAGGGAGTCAAGCTATTCTCCAAAAGCACCTGAGGGTAGAACAAGAAGCAATGGGTGGAAGTTGAACAAGGAGAGAAGCAACTTAGAACTAAGGAGAAATTTCCTGACAGTTAGAACAATTAACCAGTGGAACAACTTGCCTCCAGAAGTTGTGAATGCTCCAACACTGGAAGTTTTAAGAAGAGACTGGACAATCATTTGTCTAAAGTGGTATAGGGTTTCCTGCCTAAGCAGGGAGTTGGACTAGAACAGAGGTCCCCAACCGCCGGTCCGCGGACCGGGACCGGGCCGTGGGGGTTTTCCAGCCGGTCCGCGGCATCGGAGACCCAAAGCCCATGTGGAGGAAGACGGAGCCAAGCGGGGCCACCCGGAGACCTTTTCCCGTCTTCTTCTCCTCGCTCGCTCCCCTCATAGCCAGCAGCCCCGCTCGCGGGGGGATGCCCGTTCGTAGCTACCAGCCCGCCAAGCGTCGAGGGGGCTTCCGAGGCTGAAGGGAAGAGCCGAAATGCCCTTCCCGGGTTTAGATTGCTTGCTGTTGGGGAAAACGGAGGAGGCGGCGGTTCTTTTCTCCTCGCTCCAGAAAGTAGGCGATCGCGCCCCACCGCCGCCTCCTCCGTTTTCCCCAACAGCAAGCAATCTAAACCCGGGAAGGGCATTCCGGCTCTTCCCTTCAGCCTCGGAAGCCCTCTCGACGCTTGGCGGGCTGGTAGCTACGAACGGGCATCCCCCCGCGAGCGGGGCTGCTGGCTATGAGGGGAGCGAGCGAGGAGAAGAAGACGGGAAAAGGAGCGATGAGTGGGACGTCTTCTTCTCCTCGCTCGCTCCCCTCATAACCATCCCTCCAGCGTCGAGGGGGCTTCCGAGGCTGAAGGGAAGAGCCGGAATGCCCTTCCCGGGTTTAGATTGCTTGCTGTTGGGGAAAACGGAGGAGGCGGCGGTTCTTTTCTCCTCGCTCCAGAAAGTAGGCGATCGCGCCCCACCGCCGCCTCCTCCGTTTTCCCCAACAGCAAGCAATCTAAACCCGGGAAGGGCATTCCGGCTCTTCCCTTCAGCCTCGGAAGCCCCCTCGACGCTTGGCGGGCTGGTAGCTACGAACGGGCATCCCCCCGCGAGCGGGGCTGCTGGCTATGAGGGGAGCGAGCGAGGAGAAGAAGACGGGAAAAGGAGCGATGAGTGGGACGTCTTCTTCTCCTCGCTCGCTCCCCTCATAACCATCCCTCCAGCGTCGAGGGGGCTTCCGAGGCTGAAGGGAAGAGCCGGAATGCCCTTCCCGGGTTTAGATTGCTTGCTGTTGGGGAAAACGGATGAGGCGGCGGTTCTTTTCTCCTCGCTCCAGAAAGTAGGCGATCGCGCCCCACCGCCGCCTCCTCCGTTTTCCCCAACAGCAAGCAATCTAAACCCGGGAAGGGCATTCCGGCTCTTCCCTTCAGCCTCGGAAGCCCCCTCGACGCTTGGCGGGCTGGTAGCTACGAACGGGCATCCCCCCGCGAGCGGGGCTGCTGGCTATGAGGGGAGCGAGCGAGGAGAAGAAGACGGGAAAAGGAGCGATGAGTGGGACGTCTTCTCCTCGCTCGCTCCCCTCATAACCATCCCTCCAGCGTCGAGGGGGCTTCCGAGGCTGAAGGGAAGAGCCGGAATGCCCTTCCCGGGTTTAGATTGCTTGCTGTTGGGGAAAACGGAGGAGGCGGCGGCGGCGGTGGGGCGCGATCGCCTACTTTCTGGAGCGAGGAGAAAAGAACCGCCGCCTCCTCCGTTTTCCCCAACAGCAAGCAATCTAAACCCGGGAAGGGCATTCCGGCTCTTCCCTTCAGCCTCGGAAGCCCCCTCGACGCTGGAGGGATGGTTATGAGGGGAGCGAGCGAGAAGACGACGTCCCACTCATCGCTCCTGAGGGAACGGGCGAGGGCGTCGGAGACCCAAAGCCCATCCTGCGTGGAGGAAGACGGAGCCAAGCGGGGCCACCCGGAGACCTTTTCCCGTCTTCTTCTCCTCGCTCGCTCCCCTCATAGCCAGCAGCCCCGCTCGCGGGGGGATGCCCGTTCATAGCTACCAGCCCGCCAAGCGTCGAGGGGGCTTCCGAGGCTGAAGGGAAGAGCCGGAATGCCCTTCCCGGGTTTAGATTGCTTGCTGTTGGGGAAAACGGAGGAGGCGGCGGCGGCGGTGGGGCGCGATCGCCTACTTTCTGGAGCGAGGAGAAAAGAACCGCCGCCTCCTCCGTTTTCCCCAACAGCAAGCAATCTAAACCCGGGAAGGGCATTCCGGCTCTTCCCTTCAAGCCTGGTGCTCCCACTCATTTTGAACCTATGGTAAGTTGAATCACATTCTCATTATAAATGTCATAATTATATGATAAGTATGCACTAAGCTCCACCCCTCCATAACCCCACCCCCATATGACCAAAGCCCCCCCCCCCCCAACCGGGCCGTGGAAAACTGGTCTAGCTTAAAGCCGGTCCCTGGTGCAAAAAAGGTTGGGGACCTCTGGACTAGAAGACCTCCAAGGTCCCTTCCAACTTCTTTTTGTTGTTGTTGTTAACACTGGGGGTTCATCTTACCTAAAGGTTGATATCCTTGCCTTGATGGCCCTCCAAAGGTATTTCTGCTACCAAATCCACCGCCATCAATGGATCCATAAGACATCTTCTTTGGACACTTCTGGAAATAGACTTCTTTGGAAAACTGCAACAAACAAGGGAGAAAAATGTGAAACCGGCAGAGAAGACTTCAGAAAAACTGATAGAAATAGAAAAGAACCGGAAAAAACATGTTGATGGGCTGTTCTCATCAAGGGAAAGCCACTGAATGACAAATTCAATCAATAGGGCCATATTACCGTATGTTTCGGAGTATAAGAGGCGCCTTTTTCCTCCCTAAAAGAGGCTGAAAACTTGGGTGCGTCTTATATTCCAAACATAGTTTTTAAGAAGCCTTTTTTTCCCCCAGCCCTAATGATCTTCCCAGGTTGCAGGATTTTTTTCCATTGCTACTCCAAAGTTTTTGTCCCGGCCAAAGTCTTTGCAGGCTTGTTTTCATTGCTACTCCCTCATAAAAATGTTTTTTTTTTCCCCAGCCCTAACCAGGGGATAATGGAAACTGCAGTTTAATGTTTCCAAATGTAAAATAACGCACTTGGGGAAAACGAATCCTCAATCTGAGTATTGTATTGGCAGTTCTGTGTTAGCAAAAACTTCAGAAGAGAAGGATTTAGGGGTAGTGATTTCCGACAGTCTCAAAATGGGTGAGCAGTGCGGTCAGGCGGTAGGGAAAGCAAGTAGGATGCTTGGCTGCATAGCTAGAGGGATAACAAGCAGGAAGAGGGAGATTGTGATCCCGCTGTATAGAGTGCTGGTGAGACCACATTTGGAATAATACTGTGTTCAGTTCTGGAGACCTCACCTACAAAAAGATATTGACAAAATTGAACGGGTCCAAAGACTGGCTACAAGAATGGTGGAAGGTCTTAAGCATAAAATGTATCAGGAAAGACTTCATGAACTCAATCTGTATAGTCTGGAGGACAGAAGGAAAAGGGGGGACATGATCGAAACATTTAAATATGTTAAAGGGTTAAATAACGTTCAGGAGGGAAGTGTTTTTAATAGGAAAGTGAACACAAGAACAAGGGGACACAATCTGAAGTTAGTTGGGGGAAAGATCAAAAGCAACATGAGAAAATATTATTTTACTGAAAGAGTAGTAGATGCTTGGAACAAACTTCCAGCAGACGTGGTTGGTAAATCCACACGAACTGAATTTAAACATGCCTGGGATAAACATATATCCATCCTAAGATAAAATACAATAAATAGTATAAGGGCAGACTAGATTGACCAGGAGGTCTTTTTCTGCCGTCAATCTTCTATGTTTTTATGTTTCTATAAAATAATGGGCTGAAGCTGAGCAAACTAAGAACACTAGTAAGAATAATAATAACAATAATAATAACAATAATAATAACAATAACAATAACAATAACAATTATTATTATTATTATTATTATTATTATTATTATTTATTAAATTTGTATGCCGCCCCTCTCCGAGGACTCGAAGTGGGTCACAATAAACAACAGTATACAAATCCAATATTAAAAACAATTTTAAAAACTCTTATAAAAAACAATCATACAGCCCAAACAAACCATACATAAACCAGTACAGCTAGGGGTATATCAATCTCCCCATGCCTGGTGACATAGGTGGGTTTTCAGGAGTTTGCGGAAGGCTAGGATGGTGGGGGCATTCCTAATCTCTGGGGGGAGTTGATTTCAAAGGGCCGGGGCCGCCACAGAGAAGACTCTTTCCCTGGGTCCCGCCAGACGACATTGTTTTGTTGACGGGACCCGGAGAAGGCCGACTCTGTGGGACCTAATTGGTCTAGATAGATAGATGATAGATAGATAGATAGATAGATAGATAGATAGATAGATAGGGATGGATGGAAGGAAGGAAGGAAGGAAGAGAGAGAGAGAGAAAGAAAGAAAGAAAGAAAGAAAGAAAGAAAGAAAAGATTAGATAGATAGATAGATAGATAGATAGATAGATGGATGGATGGATGGATGGATGGATGGATGGATGGATGGATGGATGGATGGATGGATAGATGATAGATAGATAGATAGATAGATGATAGATAGATAGATAGATAGATAGATGATAGATAGATAGATAGATAGATAGATAGATGATAGATAGATAGATGATAGATAGATAGATAGATGATAGATAGATAGATAGATAGATGATAGATAGATGATAGATAGATGATAGATAGATAGATAGATAGATAGATAGATAGATAGATAGATAGATAGATAGATAGATACCCTGTTTCCCCGATAGTAAGACAACCCCGATTGTAAGACGTATCGGGGGTTTCAGGGGGGTCGGCTAATATAAGCCGTACCCCGAAAGTAAGACATATGTCTTACTTTCGGGGAAACACGGGGGTATTGCCGGGCGGGGGAGCCCGATGACGTTGCTTCTAAGCTCCCCGCGTGCCCTTCGCCTCACCGCGGCGCCACCACCTCTTCCCCGGCTTGGCAAACGAAGGACGCCGCTGGTCCGAAGTGAGCCGAGCGAGCGGCGGCTTGCAGCGAAGGCGCTCGTCCCAGCAACTGAGTCCTGCCGAGGCTCGGCTGCAAGCGGCCAGCGAGGCCGACCAGCTCTGAGGCGAGCGGCCGGAGCTGCACCCTCCTTAGCCCGCCTCCTTTCCGGCAGGCAGGTGGGGCTGCCCAACTGTGCAGAGCGGCTCCTCCCCTCCAGACACACGCTTCCCCGAAACGCGTCTGTGGCTCCACGCGTGCACGCCGCTTGGAGCCCTGAGGTTGAACTTGGAAAAGGGCTCACGAGGCTCCTGTCCCGCGGCTGCACTTCTGGACTCTGGGGAGATGCCTTCGGGAACGCGACCCTTTCAATTTGTTTCCAATGTAAGACATACCCCAAAAGTAAGACGTAGTGGGGCTTTTGGGGGTAAAAAGAAAGTAAGACACTGTCTTACTTTCGGGGAAACATGGTAGATAGATAGATAGATAGATAGATAGATAGATAGATAGATAGATAGATAGATAGATAGATAGATAGATAGATAGATAGATAGATGGGGTTGGTTTGGTTTGGGTTGGACTGGACTGGACTGGACTAGACTAGACTAGATTAGATTAGATTAGATTAGATTAAGGTACCGTATGTCTAAATGCTATATAAATGCTATATAAAAAGAATTTAAATCTAACTCTTCCCTTCTCTTTTCCTCTTCCGTCTTCCCCTGGCAGGTATGAATAACAGGGTCTCCTTCGGGGGGGGGGGGGGAGAGAGACGTTGGGGCTTCTACTATGTGAAAACTTCCACTTGAAGTGAACATTGCTATTGGAGCCAAGGCTGGAGAGAAAAGGGAAAACTATCCCCTTGGCCTCTGTCACAGGAAACAAAGACAAGAAATCCAGTAGTATTTTCTCAAGAACAAAAGATGTTCTTTTTCTGTCTCTTTTATCAGTGTTAAAAGCAGAAAAAAAGACGAAAGGGCAAAAACCAGACTTTTGGCTTCCTGGAATTGTGTCGCTCGGATTTGATTACTGATTTATGAAACTGATTCTTTTCCTTTATTTACTTATCAAGTTCTTCAATGGTTTTTTAAAAAAATATTTTTTACTCCTCTCAAAAAATTTCCTTTCAAAGAACGATCTCTTCCATCATTCCGATAATCCCCTCCCCAAAAAAAATGCTCAAAATTTATACCCATAATCATTGATGGGATGCCAAAATTTTTACTGCCACACTGTGAACACGGCTTGTTTTGTGGGTGTGGCTTGATGCCCATGTGACCGGGTAGGAGTGACTTGCCGGCCATGTGACCAGATGGGAGTGGCTTGACAATCATGTGACTGGGGGGTGGCTGGATGGGAGTGGTTTAATGACCAAGATAGATTGTCAAATAGGTGCTTGGATTTTTTTTCACTTGGGTGTCACATTATTTGAATAGCCACAAAAAGGACAAATGACAGACAGCATTATTGGTTGAGGAGCACAGTAACATTTTAAGGTTTTGTACTGAACCCACAAGGTTCAGGATGAGAACAGATTGGCAAGTAGCTCAATTTTCTTGATCAGTTCTAGATAATGATTAAAATGATTAAAGCATTCACAGGTAAAATCATACTATTTAATTATTTCTTATTTTAAAAGTAATTGAGGATCACACTAAGGTACTAGAGAAGGAAGGACAATAAAAATACTATTAAGTATTCAATAAATAGTGCATAAACTTATTACTCCCACTGCGTTGTCGCCCCCCCCCCCCCCGGCATAGGAAAGCTTGCAGATAATTTTTTTTTTAAGGGGGGGAGGGAAAGTGAGCTCTGGTTCCAGAGAAATTGGCCCCACCGCGATGTTGAACGAGTGAAAAGCAAAAAAGGAAAATAGGAAACAGACAGACGATAGACAGACAGACAGACAAATATAAATTTGTCCACCTTCTGCTGCACGAATCCCAGCGACCAGTTAGGTCCCACAGAGTGGGCCTTCTCCGGGTCCCGTCAACCAAACAATGTCGCTTGGCGGGACCCAGGGGAAGAGCCTTTTCTGTGGCGGCCCCGGCCCTCTGGAACCAACTCCCCCCAGAGATTAGAATTGCCCCCACCCTCCTTGCCTTTCGTAAGCTACTTAAAACCCACCTCTGCCACCAGGCATGGGGGAATTGAGATACTCTTTCCCCCTAGGCCTTTACAATTTTATGCATGGTATATCTGTATGTATGTTTGGTTTTTATAATAATGGGTTTTTAACTGTTTTTAGTATTGGATTATTATTATTATTATATGCTGTTTTATTACTGTTGTTAGCCGCCCCGAGTCTGCGGAGAGGGGCGGCATACAAATCCAATAAATAAATAAATAAATACAATACAAATAAAATATTTTTTATTTCCTCTGCTCCAACCCGTTATACCCTCTATTCTACACCTTGTAAAATTCTGTTTCCTCTTTGCCTTCCATTTCCAGAGTAAGCGTACACATCTCTGGGCATTCAAGTACATTATTGTATGTATAATCCTTTCATCACTTGGTAGATTTTCAAGAGGAACTCCCGTTTCTCTCTTATTGATGTATTTAAAAGTATGGCAAAATGGGACCATTTTAATCAGAGCTGCCTCCAGGCAGATTACTGGAGATATTGAGGGAGGCCTGTTCTATGTTCTCGTTATTTCCCTTATTTGATCTTAAACCAACAATTTGGTTCCTGGAGCTTTAAAAAGCAAATCCTAGCTTGATATCTCAATCGATGTAAATACTTCTCCGGTCTACTGAGACGGAACAGCGTATGATTTGCCTTTCAAAATAAATAAATTAATGCAGGTGGTCCTTGATTCACGACTGCAATTTTTTTGGGGGGTTTTCTAACAACACCATAATCCCTTGCATCAGGATAGAGTTGGGACATCTGAATGGTGATTGTTTACTGGACGGATGCTCTTCCTGTCACCAATACGGTGTTTTATTCGGCAGATATAATCTCATTGTGCCCAGAGAAAGAAATATCTGGCTCTATCTAGGATTGAACTCACAGCCGCCTGATTGCAAGGAGAGAGCTCCACCTCTAGGCCAACGCACCACCTTCACGACTGCAAATGAGCCCCAAATTTTCTGTCGCTAAGTGAGACATCTTATATGTGGACACTTAATGTCTAAATGGTTCACCATCACTGGTCCTGCTTGAGCAGGGATTGGACTAGAAGACCTCAAAGGTCCCTTCCAGATCTCTTCTCATTCAGCAAACCCTCCTTCCTCTCTGCATTTCCCCTGCAATCTCTCTGTATTGTAGTCATGTATTTATAGCTGAAATGTATTTATTTTATTTATTTATTGTTAGAGTTGGAAGGGACCATGCGGGTCATCAAGTCCAACCCCCTGCCTAAGCAGGAACCCTATAGCATCCCAGCCAAATGGCAGTCCAATTTCCTCTTTAAAATGTCCAGAGTATTGGAGTTCACAACGTCCGCTGGTAGGTTGTTCCACTGGTTGATCGTTCTGACCGTCAGGAAGTTCTTCTTTATTTCCAGGTTGAATCTCTCCTTGGTCAGCTTCCAGCCATTGTTCTTCATCCGGCCCTCTGGTGCCCTGAAGAATAAAGTGATCCCCTCCTCTCTGTGGCAACCCCTCGTATACCTGTAGACTGCTATCATGTCCGCTCTGGCCCTCCTTTTCTCTAGGCTATCCATGGCCAGTTCCCGCAGTCTCTCTTCCTAAGTCTTGGTTTCTAGACCCCTGATCATTTTGGTTGCTCTTTTCTGCACCTTCTCCAGAGTTTCAATGTCTTTTTTGAAGTGTGGTGACCAGAACTGAACACAGTACTCCAGGTGTGGTCGGACCAGGGTGTAGTAGAGTGGTATTAAGACTTCCCTGGTCTTGGAGTATATTCCCCTGTTGATGCAGCTTAGGATTGTATTGGCTTTTTTGGTTGCTGCTGCACATTGTTTGCTCATGTTTAGTTGATTATCCACCAAGACTCCGAGGTCTCTTTCGCCGTCGCTACTGCTGAGAGGGGTTTCTCCCAGGCTGCAGTAGCGATGGCGATTTAGATACAATAGATTTAGGCTCAATATCTTTGTTTGCTGATTATGACAAAGACAACTGGTAAGAAAGACTATGTACTTGGTAATATTTGGATTGTTATTCTGACTTATGTTTTTTTATTATTATTTTATAGTTTGTGTTGGAAGGGACCCTGTGGGTCTTCTAGTCCAATCTCCTGCTGGTGGAGGGGACCCTATACCATCCCAGACATATGGAAGCCTAGTCTCTTCTTGTAGGTCTCCAGTGTTGGGTCATTCACAACCTCCATTTCACCGATTAATGTCTCTCACCATCAGAAAGTTCTTCCTTATTTCTAGGTTGAATTTCTCCTTGGTCAGTTTCCATCCATTGCTCCTTGTCTGGCCCTCTGGTGCTTTGAAAAACAGTATGACCCCCTCCTCACTGTGGCAGCCCCTCAAGTCTTTGAAGACTGCTATCATGTCCGCCATGTATACAAGATATACGCTTGTATCGCACTTTTTTTCTCAGTCTTTGCTTCACTTCTGTCGCTTTCAGTTCTGATTTACGATAAAATTCACTTTTGAAGTTAAAATGGAGTCTGAGTTTTATTTTTCTTAAGTCCTGATTGAAGTAGCTGACACTAGATCTTTCTGTATCCCGAGCCTATCTTCTGGGGTATTGTCCACTCCCGCCAACTTGGTGTCCTCTGCAAATTTAATTAACCCCCCTTTATTCCCTCATCCAAGTCATTGGTTGTTGTGGTTGGCTCTGGGCCAGCTCCTGCTCCGAGGACTGTGGGGGTTGGTTTGGGGAAATCCTCATGTTCTCAGAGGCCGGTTTTACTGCCAACAGCTTCGGACAGTGAAAATTCTGTGTCGAGGGCAGACTCTGGGAGTGAAGCAGGATCGGATGGTGAGGTAGATGCAGGCAGCCCATTAGCTAATGACCCCATTAGTGAGTCATCATCAGACTCAGAGGAAGATGGTGGCTGCATAGCTAGAGGTATAACAAGCAGGAAGAGGGAGATTGTGATCCCCTTATATAGAGTGCTGATGAGACCCCGTTTGGAATACTGAGTCCAGTTTTGGAGACCTCACCTACAAAAAGATATTGAGAAAATTGAACGGGTCCAAAGACGGGCTACAAGAATGGTGGAAGGTCTTAAGCATAAAACATATCAGGAAAGACTTCATGAACTCAATCTGTATAGTCTGGAGGACATAAAGAAAAGGGGAGACATGATCGAAACATTTAAATATGTCAAAGGGTTAAATAAGGTTCAGGAGGGAAGTGTTTTTAATAGGAAAGTGAACACAAGAACAAGGAGACACAATCTGAAGTTAGTTGGGGGAAAGATCAAAAGCAACATGAGAAAATATTATTTGACTGAAAGAGTAGTAGATCCTTGGAACAAACTTCCAGCAGACGTGGTTGGTAAATCCACAGTAAATGAATGTAAACATGCCTGGGATAAACATATATCCAACCTAAGATAAAATACAGAAAATAGTATAAGGGCAGACTAGATGGACCATGAGGTCTTTTTCTGCCGTCAGTCTTCTATGTTTCTATGTTTCTATGGATTAATAGATGCTCGCAGGCGCAGGTTTATGACGAGAAGGGAACAACTGTGCAAGTATTATAGACAGTAAGGGACAACACCTGTGGCTGGGGCAATTAGGCTAATGGGGCTGCTGATAAATTGCCAGCGTCGCTGAGAGCGTGCATGGGAGATTATCCGTTTGGAGAAGAATGAGGGTTGTTTGATTTGGACTGTTCCAGGATTTACAAAGACTTTTTGGATATTTCACAGTTAAGTACAGTTTGTGGACTCTTGAAGGGGGGTGGCTGTGACGCCTTCACAGCTGCCTTTATCTGCTCTGTTTTGTTTTTGCTTTTCACAGCATTCCGGGCTTGTGGTTTGTGGGAGAGCACTTTGGCTGTTTAAAGTGCATGTGTACAATACTTTTCTTGTGGTTAGCTCTGGCCCTGCTCCTGCCCCACGGACTGTGGATGTGGGGGAGACATCCACATGCCGCAGGCCTGTTTTGCCCCCGGTGGAATCTGATGATGAAGGCTCCTCTGACCAAGAAGACATGAGTGACAGGGAGGAGGAGAGTGTGGTAGACAGCTCAGAAGGAGATCAATTATCTAGCTCCTCCTTGGATTCAGAACAAGAGTTAATGATACAGCCACGCATGCGGAGAGCGATGCATAGGCAGCAACAACTGAGAGATTATTATCAAAGAAAATGAGGCCACCTGTGGGTGGGGCTGTGGTGGGGCTGTGGTAATTAGTGAGGCTGCTATAAATAGCAGCCTGTGGGTTTGGCCATTGAGGAGGATTATCTGATCGTTGTGTTTCGTGACTGCTTTACTGACTTTGACTTTTTGTGTACTGATTTTTCCCGCTTTGAAACTAAACCAGAGCAAAGTGTGTTTCACTTTGTGAAAGAAGAAGGACTGTGAATTGCCTCACAGCTGCGAGCTAAGTATCACAGAACTGATAAGGGACTTGTACAAATTACCAGTTTGTTTGGAGACGAGTGCTCTTTGCTATACGAAAAGAGGGCTTGGTTTAAGTGAATTTTCATTATAAAGAACATTGTTTTGAATTTTCAAACGTGTGTGTGTCTGAACTTTGTACCTGTGAATTTTTGGGAGGATTCTAATAGAGAGCCCGACAGAACAACTTTTGTTTTGATAAACCGACTCTCTGTTTACTTTACAACAGTGTGTGTGTTTGAATTTACATTTCTGACTTAATTGCAGCTCATAATGTGAAGCCCGGCATAAAATTGATAAATATGTTAAATATGTTTAAATATGTTGATGACTTTAGACTGTTTATCTGAATATGCAATTTCTCAAAGTAAACTTTAATTCAAGTTAGTATATCGGAGTGTGGCTGAGCAGTTATTCCCAACTCATCTCAATCCAAACGATTCTGTGTGTGATAAGCACGGTGTCAAGGCTTTTTCCCGTGTTACAGGAGTTGCCCGACTCCATTACAGCCTGCTGAACTCATTCCGTCTTGTTGATTTATCAGACGGAGGATTGTTAAGTTCTCAAGCGTGGCCAGGCGGAATTGGTCCTGTGCATTTGAAGGCCCCATAAAGGGATTTTATGTTTCATATCATTGCAGTAGACTGACCCCTTGCTCCCGTTTCTCTCTCGTTCTCTTGAGTTATCATTCATTACCTGTGACTCCCTGCTCCATTAACTACCTGGATATCTTTCTTTGCTACTTAAAAGAAAGAAAAAAACCATTCCCCTCTGTAAAATTGAATTAAACTACTAAAAAAAGGAAAAAGGCTATTTCCAGGATTTGAGAAATGAAAGGTCCCTGGATAACTTAAAAAAGAAAAAAAATGGTTCTGTGTAGTTAAAAGAATAAATTGAGGAGGTTTGTGCCTTCAACCTCTGTCGTCTGCCTGGAGTTTAGCAGATATAACAGAACGTATCCAACAAAATACTACACCTGAAAGGGACCTTTGAGGTCTTCTAGTCCAACCCTCTGCTTAGGCAGGAAACTCTACACCACTTCAGAAAAATTGTTATTCAACACCTTAAAAACTTCCATCGTTGGGGCATTCACAACTTCTGGAGGCAAGTTGTTCCATTGGCTAATTGTTCTGACTGTCAGGAAATTCCTCCTTAGTTCTAAGTTGCTTTTTTCCTTGTTTAGTTTCCACCCATTGGAAAGTAAAGCAAGTAGGATGCTTGGCTGCATAGCTAGAGGTATAACAAGCAGGAAGAGGGAGATTGTGATCCCGCTGTATAGAGCGCTGGTGAGACCACATTTGGGATACTGTGTTCAGTTCTGGAGACCTCACCTACAAAAAGAGATGGATAAAATTGACTCCTTAAACGCAGTCTTTCAAGGCTGAAGAGACCAAGGCGTTGCAACCTGGTTTCATAAGGGAGGGGCTCCATTTCCTTGATCTATCTAACTATTTATTGAATTTATATGCCACTCATTCTAAAGCAGACTCAGAGCAGCTAACAAATGCGATAAATACAATAATATTAAAATACAATCACAAATACATAATAAAATCAGTAACAACAATAAATAATATATTTAAAAGAACCATACACACACAGCAGTCAATCTAATTCCAGGCCTGCTGGAAAAGCCAGGTCTTAACAGCTTACCGGAAGACCAGTAGGGAGGAGATCTCTAGGGGCAGTTGATTCATAGAGTCAGAGCCACCACAAAAAAGGCTCTTCCCGAGGTCCGCCAACCGGCACTGCTTGGTGGATGGGACCTGGAGACGGCCGACTTTGTGGGCGCTTACTGGCCACAATGAGGTATGAGATCGGAGGCAATCTTGTAAATAGTCTGGCCCTGAGCCATTTAGAGCTTGGAAGGTGATAACCACTACCTTGAATTGAGTTTGAAGACCGACTGGCAACCAATGCAGCTCACATAGAGATGGAGTAATGCAGACATACCTAAGTATACCCGTTATAAGAACCTAAGAAGAGCCCTGCTGAATCAGGCCAAAGCCCATCGAGTCCAGCATTCTGTGTCCCACAGTGGCCCACCAATTGTCCATGGGGATATTGAGCAGAAAGAGAAGGCAAAACCCTCCCTTTCCCTTGACCCCCAACAAACGGTACCCATGGGAACCCTGCCTGCCTCAACCAACATAGAGGCAGCACGTGGACATCCGTTTCAATAACCACCTATGATACACTTGGCATCCACGAATCTGTCTAATCCTGCCTTGAAGCTATCCAGGCTGACAGCTATCACAACCTCTTCTGGAAGATAATTCCATCAACCAATGGCCAATTTTTTTCCATAAACCAACGAACCAATTTTGCACCAGCTGAAGTCTCCGAACAGTCTTCAAGGGTAGCCCCATGTAGAGCGTATTGCAAGTCAATTATTCTCACTGAGAAGTTGCCCAAATGAACACGCAGGCATGGATTTGGCTTGTATAATTTTATTTATTTGTTTTATTTATTCATTTGTCCAATACACAAATACATAGGAAGAACGATAGACATGTGATAATATAAAAGAGGGTGAAAGTGAACTTAGAGGAGAGGATATATGAAAGGAAGAGAATATATAAGATAGGTGAAAGAAAGGAAAGACAATTGGACAGGGACGAAAGGCACACCAGTGCACTTTTGCACGCCCCTTACTGGCCTCTTAGGAACCTGGAGAGGTCAATCGTGGAGAGTGTAAGGAGAAGTGTTGGGGGTTAGGGGTTGACACAATTGAGTCCGGTAATGAGTTCCACACTTCGATAACTCAATTGTTGAAATCATATTTTTTACAGTCAAGTTTGGAGCGGCTCGTATGAAGTTTGAATCTGTTGCGTGCTCTTGTGTTGTCGTGGTTGAAGCTGAAGTAGTCATTGACCGGTAGGACGTTGCAGCATATGATCTTGTGGGCAATACTCAAATCGTGTTTTAGGCGCCGTAGTTCTAAGCTTTCTAGACCCAGGATAGTTAGTCTATTTTCGTAGGATATTCTGTTTCGAGTGGAGGAGTGAAGGGCTCTTCTGGTGAAATATCTTTGGACATTTTCAAGGGTGTTGATGTCTGAGATGTGGTATGGGTTCCAGACAGATGAGCAGTAGTCTAGGATGGGTCTGGCAAAAGTTTTGTAGGCTCTTGTGAGTAGTGTGAGATTGCCTGAGCAGAAGCTGCGTAGGATCAGGAGACTTTATATATAAAAAGAGTGATTTGAACTATCAGTGCGTGGATTCCTCCTTTTTTCTCAAGCTGTGTTGGCCCGGGATAGAACAGGAGCTGGGTCAGAACGCTTGGTTTTTGTGTGTGTTTTTTTCCTCCTTTCTGTCCTCTGTGTGTTGCGCAGACATTTTGTGCTCAACGCTTGTGGGATCCCGTTCTGCCTGAATTGTTGACGTAGGTACCTGCTCTCCAGTTGTTCAGCTTGTTGGGTATTAGCTGGGTGGGAGGCAGTTTTATCCCCGGTGGATCCGTGGTTGAGTCATGCAGGAGTTTTGATTCTGTGCGAACTCTTTTTACACACACACACACTTTAAGGTTCTCCATTCTATAAATGGCCTTGACATTTTTGTTCAGCTAATTGATTCAAGAAAAAGGGAAGATAGAAAAGGGAGTGAGGAATAATTAGGAATGGTTCTCTTTGGGTTTTTTTTTCTCTTTTAATGTTGCTAAGGCACTTTGCAACGGATGTTTCGGAATGCGGCTTTGCCATGGACCAACACCCCCAGGAAAGGAAATTTGTGGAAGAGAACGTCAATCAGTGGGAGGAAAACGGGCTGGAAGTTTAATAAAGAGATCTGAAAGTGGGAAAGTGGAGATTGCACATCTTCTTAAGGAAGAAAAAACATATTTTCATGTCTAGAAGAAAAGTTTGCAATTCTAGAAAATAATCCATTGCCTCCTTGATACTAAAAAAGATTCTGTTTGGGTGGTGTGGGGAAGAAGGAGAAGGAGGAGAAGGGAGGAGGAGGAGGAGGAGGAGAAGGAGGAGGTAGGAGGAGGAGAAGGAGGAGGTAGGAGGAGGAGAAGGAAGGAGGAGGGGAAGAAGAGAAGGAGGGAGAAGGAAAAGAAGGAAAAGAAGGAGGAGAAGGAGAAGAAGGAGGAGGAGGAGGAAGGAAGCAGAAGGAGAAGGAGGAGAAGGAGGAGAAGGAGGAGAAGGAGGAGAAGGAGGAGAAGGAGGAGAAGGAGGAGAAGGAGGAGAAGGAGGAGAAGGAGGAGAAGGAGGAGAGGAGGAGAAGGAGGAGAAGGAGGAGAAGGAGGAGAAGGAGGAGAAGGAGGAGAAGGAGGAGAAGGAGGAGAAGGAGGAGAATGGGACGAGGAGGAGGAGAATGGGAAGAGGAGGAGGAGGAGGGGGAGAAGAAGGAGGAGAAGGAAAAGAAGGAAAAGAAGGAGGAGGAGAAGGAGAAGAAGGAGAGAAGGAGGAGAGAGGAGGAAGGAAGCAGAAGGAGAAGGAGGAGAAGGAGGAGAGGAGGAGAAGGAGGAGAAGGAGGAGAAGGAGGAGAAGGAGGAGAAGGAGGAGAAGGAGGGAGAGGAGGAGAAGGAGGAGAAGGAGACGAGGAGGAGGAGAATGGGAAGAGGAGGGGGAGGAGGGGGAGAAGGAGGAGGGGAGGAGAGGAAGGAAGGAGAAGGAGGAGAAGGAGGAGAAGGAGGAGAAGGAGGAGAAGGAGGAGAAGGAGGAGAAGGAGGAAGGAAGGAGGAGAATGGGAAGAGGAGGAGGAGGAGAAGGAGAAGGAGGAGGAAGGAAGGAGAAGGAGGAGGAGGAGAGGAGGAGGAGAAGGAGGAGGAAGGAGGAGGAGGAGGAGAGGAGGAGGAGAGGAGGAGAAGGAGGAGGAAGGAGGAGAAGAAGGAGGAGAAGGAAGAGAGAAGGAGGAGAAGAAAAGAAGGAAAAGAAGGAGGAGGAGGAGGAGAAGGAGAAGAAGGAGGAGGAGGAGGAAGGAAGCAGAAGGAGAAGGAGGAGAAGGAGGAGAAGGAGGAGGAGAATGGGACGAGGAGGAGAATGGGAAGAGGAGGAGGAGAGGAGGAGGAGAAGGAGGAGGAAGGAAGGAGAAGGAGAAGGAGGAGAAGGAGGAGAAGGAGGAAGGAAGGAAGGAGGAGAATGGGATGAGGAGGAGGAGAATGGGAAGAGGAGGAGGAGAGGAGGAGGAGGAGGAGGAGAAGGAAGGAGAAGGAGGAGAGGAGAGGAGAGGAGAAGGAGGAGGAAGGAGGAGGAGAAGGAGGAGGAAGGAGGAGGAGAAGGAAGGAGGAGAAGGAAGAGAAGAAGGAGGAGAAGAAAAAGAAGGAAAAGGGGAGGAGAAGAAGGAGAAGAAGGAGGAGGAGGAGGAAGGAAGCGAGGAGAAGGAGGAGAATGGGACGAGGAGGAGGAGAATGGGAAGAGGAGGAGGAGTAGGAGAAGGAGGAGGAGAAGGAGGAGGAGGAGGAAGGAAGGAGAAGGAGGAGAAGGAGGAGGAGGAGAAGGAAGAGGAGGAGGAGAAGGAAGAGGAAGGAGGAGGAGAAGGAGGAGAAGGAGGAGAAGGAGGAGAATGGACGAGGAGGAGAATGGGAAGAGGAGGAGGAGGAGGAGAAGGAGGAGGAGGAAGGAAGCAGAAGGAGAAGGAGGTGAATGGGACGAGGAGGAGGAGATGGGAAGAGGAGGAGGAGTAGGAGAAGGAGGAGGAGAAGGAGGAGGAGGAGGAAGGAAGGAGGAGAAGGAGGGAGAAGGAGGAGGAGGAGAAGGAGGAAGAGGAGGAGGAGAAGGAAGGAGGAAGGAGGAGGAGAAGGAGGAGAGGGGATGGGAGGAGGAGAATGGGAAAGGAGGCGGAGGAGGAGAGGAGGAGGAGGAAGGAAGGAGAAGGAGGAGGAGGAGGAGGAGAAGGAGGAGAAGGAAGGGAAGGAGGGAGAATGGGACGAGGAGGAGGAGAATGGGAAGAAGAGGAGGAGAGGAGGAGGAGGAGAAGGAAGGAGAAGGAGGAGGAGGAGAGGAGGAGGAGAAGGGAGGAAGGAGGAGGAGAAGGAGGAGGAAGGAGGAGGAGAAGGAAGGAGGAGAAGGAAGAGAAGAAGGAGGAGAAGAAAAAGAAGGAAAAGGAGGAGAAGAAGGAGAAGAAGGAGGAGGAGGAGGAAGGAAGCAGAAGGAGAAGGAGGAGAATGGGACGAGGTGGAGAATGGGAAGGAGGAGGAGTAGGAGGAGGAGGAGGAGAAGGAGGAGGAGGAGGAAGGAAGGAGGAGGAGGAGAAGGAGGGAGAAGGAGGAGGAGGAGAAGGAGGAAGAGGAGGAGGAGAAGGAAGGAGGAGGAGGAGAAGGAGGAGGAGGGGAGGAGGAGGAGGAGGAGAAGGAGAAGAAGAAGAAGAAGTAGAAGAAGAAGAGAAGAAGAAGAAGAAGAAGAAGAAGAAGAAGAAGAAGAAGAAGAAGAAGAAGAAGAAATTCCTGACCAGTGGAACAGAAGTTGCCTCCAGATAGAATAGAACATAGAAGATTGACGGCAGAAAAAGATCTCATGGTCCACTGCCCTTATACTATTTCCTGTATTTTATCTTAGGATGGATATATGTTTATCCCAGGCATGTTTAAATTCAGTTACTGTGGATTTACCAACCATGTCTGCTGGACGTTTGTTCCAAGCATCTACTACTCTTTCAGTAAAATAATATTTTCTCATGTTGCTTCTGATCTTTCCCCCAACTAATTTGTGTTCACTTTCCTATTTTTGTGGTTAGCTCTGGCCTAGCTCCTGCCCCAAGGACTGTGGATGTGGGGGAGACATCCACATGCTGCAGGCCTGTTTTGCCCCCCCCCCCCGCCGCGGGGAATCTGCTGATCAAGGCTCCTCTGACCAAGAAGACATGAGTGACAGGGAGGAGGAGAGTGTGGCAGGAGAGATCAATTATCTAGCTCCTCTTTGGATTTGGAACAAGAGTTAATGATACAGCCACGCATGCGGAAGCGATGCATAGGCAGCAACAACTGAGAGATTATTATCAAAGAAAATGAGGCCACCTGTGGTTGGGTGGGGCTGTAGTAAGTAGTGAGGCTGCTATAAAGAGCAGCCTGTGGGTTTGGCCATTGTGGAGGATTAACTGATCATTGTGTTTCGTGCCTGCTATGCTGACTTTGACCCTTTATGTGCTGATTTTTCCCCGCTTGGAAACTAAATCAGAGCAAAGTGTGTTTCACTTTGTGAAAGAAGAAGGACTGTGAATTGCCTCACAGCTGCAAGCTAAGTATCACAGAACTGATAAGGGACTTTATACAAATTACCAGTTTGTTTGGAGACGAGGGCTCTTTGCTATACCAAAAGAGGGCTTAGGTTAAGGGAATTTTCGTTATAAAGAACATTGTTTTGAATTTTCAAACGTGTGTGTGTCCTGAAATTTGTACCTGTGAATTTTTGGGAGGAGTCTACCAGAGAGCCTGACAGAACACCTATTAAAAACACTTCCCTCCTGAAATTTATTCAATAATAATGATGATGATGATGATGATGATGATGATGATGATGATAATAATAATAATAATAATAATAATAATAATAATAATAATAATAATAATAATAATAATAATGTTTCTGACTTGACATCTTCTCCAGTAGGGCCATCTGTTGTGTAACAAAAGGTTCTGCTTGTTCTCCAAAGAGAGGAGGAAGAGGAAGAGGGAAGGAACAGAAATAGAAGGAGGAAGAGGAGGAGGAGAAGGGGAGGAGGAGGAAGATGGCATGGTCCTTGGTGATCTTTGAGATTGGTTGCTTTCTTGCTGACATTTCATGATCCAACTTGGTAAGATCATCAGTGTTACAAGGGAGTGAGATTTGTGGGGAGGGCGAGAAGGAAGATAAGGAGGGGAGGAGGAGACGGAGGAGAGGAGGAGGCAGAAGAGGGGAAGAGGAGGAGGAGAGGAGGAGGAGGAGGAAAAAGAGGAGGAGGAGGAAGTGGAGGAGGAGGAAGAGGGGAGGAGGAGAAAGATAAGGAGGAAGAGGAGGAGAAAGAGAAGAAGAAAAGGAGAAGGAGAACAGGAGGAGGAGAAGGAGGAAGGGGAGAAGGAGGAGGGGAGGAAGAGGAGAAAAAGAAGAGGGAGAAAGAGGAGGAGATGGAGAAGAGGAAGGTTGAGGAAGAGGAGGAGAAGGAGGAGGAAGAGGGAAGGATCAAAAATAGAAGGAGGAGGAGAAGGAGGAGGAGGAGAAAGAGTGTTTGTGTACACACCAGAAATACTAGGTTTCAAAAAGCATAAAAACACACCATTGAGATAATTTTTCAGCATTCAGGCACAAAATGCAGGAAGGCCGAGCCCTGGAAATTTGCATTGTTTTTAATTAACACCTCCTTATGCGATGCTAATTAGGAAGGCAATGAAAGTACATCTTTCTGTTTAAAAAATTAGCCTTTTGATTTTTTTTTCTTTTTTAAGACTGATTATTTGTGTATTTATTGTTCCCTCTCGCAGGCAAACACTGCTATTATAGGAGCCTCGGTTTCACCGATTGGTTAACCGTTCTTTGCCCGCCTGCCACAGAATGGCACCCAGGACGGTTAAATAGAAAATTAATTATTATAATTAATAAACACACGTGGAGCTTAGCTAACACAAGAGCACCGAGGCCTTGCAATCTGCAATTATATAATTGAGAGGAACTCAAGATACGAGGAGCAATTACTTCTTAATGGTCTCAACTTCCTTTTAACACCCATTTTCATGCAGGTATCAAGCTTCATTTGGAATGGGATGGAATAGAATAGAATAGAATATGGAATAGAATAGAATAGAATAGAATAGAATAGAATATGGAATAGAATATGGAATAGAATAAAATGGAATAGAATATGAAATAGAATAGAATAGAATATGGAATAGAATATGGAATAGAATAGAATAGAATAGAATATGGAATAGAATATGGAATAGAATATGGAATAGAATATGGAATAGAATAGAATAGAATATGGAATAGAATAGAATATGGAATAGAATATGGAATAGAATATGGAATAGAAAATAGAGTAGAATAGAATAGAATATGGAATAGAATAGAATAGAATATGGAATAGAATAGAATATGGAATAGAATATGGAATAGAATAGAATATGGAATAGAATATGGAATAGAATAGAATATGGAATAGAATATGGAATAGAATAGAATATGGAATAGAATATGGAATAGAATAGAATAGAATATGGAATAGAAAATAGAGTAGAATAGAATAGAATAGAATATGGAATAGAATAGAATATGGAATAGAATAGAATAGAATATGGAATAGAATAGAATATGGAATAGAATAGAATAGAATATGGAATAGAATAGAATATGGAATAGAATAGAATAGAATAGAATAGAATATGGAATAGAGTAGAATATGGAATAGAATATGGAATAGAATAGAATATGGAATAGAATATGGAATAGAATAGAATATGGAATAGAATATGGAATAGAATATGGAATAGAATATGGAATAGAATAGAATAGAATATGGAACAGAATAGAATATGGAATAGAATATGGAATAGAATAGAATAGAATATGGAATAGAATAGAATAGAATAGAATATGGAATAGAAAATAGAGTAGAATAGAATAGAATAGAATATGGAATAGAATAGAATATGGAATAGAATATGGAATAGAATAGAATAGAATATGGAATAGAAAATAGAGTAGAATAGAATAGAATATGGAATAGAATAGAATATGGGATAGAATATGGAATAGAATAGAATAGAATATGGAATAGAAAATAGAGTAGAATAGAATAGAATATGGAATAGAAAATAGAGCAGAATATGGAATAGAATAGAATATGGAATAGAATAGAATAGAATATGGAATAGAATATGGAATAGAATAGAATAGAATAGAATATGGAATAGAAAATAGAGTAGAATAGAATAGAATATGGAATAGAATAGAATATGGAATAGAATAGAATAGAATATGGAATAGAATAGAATATGGAATAGAATAGAATAGAATATGGAATAGAATAGAATATGGAATAGAATAGAATAGAATAGAATAGAATATGGAATAGAGTAGAATATGGAATAGAATATGGAATAGAATAGAATATGGAATAGAATATGGAATAGAATAGAATATGGAATAGAATATGGAATAGAATATGGAATAGAATATGGAATAGAATAGAATAGAATATGGAACAGAATAGAATATGGAATAGAATATGGAATAGAATAGAATAGAATATGGAATAGAATAGAATAGAATATGGAATAGAAAATAGAGTAGAATAGAATAGAATAGAATATGGAATAGAATAGAATATGGAATAGAATATGGAATAGAATAGAATAGAATATGGAATAGAAAATAGAGTAGAATAGAATAGAATATGGAATAGAATAGAATATGGGATAGAATATGGAATAGAATAGAATAGAATATGGAATAGAAAATAGAGTAGAATAGAATAGAATATGGAATAGAAAATAGAGCAGAATATGGAATAGAATAGAATATGGAATAGAATAGAATAGAATATGGAATAGAATATGGAATAGAATAGAATATGGAATAGAATAGAATAGAATATGGAATAGAAAATGGAATAGAATAGAATAGAATATGGAATAGAATAGAATATGGGATAGAATATGGAATAGAATAGAATAGAATAGAATATGGAATAGAAAATAGAGTAGAATAGAATAGAATATGGAATAGAAAATAGAGTAGAATAGAATAGAATAGAATATGGAATAGAATAGAATATGGAATAGAATAGAATAGAATATGGAATAGAATAGAATATGGAATAGAATATGGAATAGAATAGAATAGGGAATAGAATAGAATATGGAATAGAATATGGAATAGAATAGAATAGAATATGGAATAGAATAGAATATGGAATAGAATATGGAATAGAATAGAATAGAATATGGAATAGAAAATAGAGTAGAATAGAATAGAATATGGAATAGAATAGAATATGGAATAGAATATGGAATAGAATATGGAATAGAAAATAGAGTAGAATAGAATAGAATACAATACAATATGGAATAGAATAGAATAGAATAGAATAGAATAGGGAATAGAATAGGGAATAGAATATGGAATAGAATAGAATAGAATATGGAATAGAATATGGAATAGAATAGGACAATGGAATGGAATAGAATAGAACAGAACAGAACAGAATAGACAAGGGAATGGAACGGAACAGAATTGAACAGAACAGAACGGAACGGAATGGAATGGAATAGAATGGAATAGAATAGACAATGGAATGGAATGGAATGGAACTTTATTGGCCAAGTGTGATTTCACACACAAGGAATTTGTCTTTGGTGCAGATACTCTCAGTGGACATAAAAGAAACAATACATTTGTCCAGAATCATGTGGTACAAAGAATTGTCGTAGGGTACAAATAAGTAATCAGGAAACAATCAATATAAATCATATTGATTTATGTATCCTCACATGAATGTATTTATATATTAAGTATCTTTAATAGATCAGTATATTGATATTTTAAGGGTACAAGCAAGAGGTTACAGTCATACCGTCATATGTGGGAGGAGACGGGTGATAGGAACAATGAGAAGACTAATAGTAATAGTAATGCAGCCGTAGTGAGTAGCGAACTGGGATATAGTGCACTTAGCCCTTCGCTTGCAAACTCTGTTCTCTTGCTAAGCGAGACACTTGTTAAGTGAGTTTTTTCCCACTTTACGAGCTTTCCTTGCTAGAGTCGTTAAATGAATCACTGCTGTTGCTAACTTGGTTAAGTGAATCTGCCACCCCCACCCACTCCCATGGGTTTTGCTGGTCCAAAAAGGAGACCACATGACATCGGGATGCTGCAACCGTTATAAGTACAAGCCAGTTACCAAGCCTTTGACCTTTGATCACTCGATCGTGGGAATGCTGGAGAGGTCGTTAGTGGTCGTTAGCATATTTCTCCATTTTCTTAGCCATGAATATTCTATATAATATTTTTAATATTTCCTTAAATATTTTATTCCTCTAAGAGGAGGGATAGAGACATAGAAACATAGAAGACTGACGGCAGAAAAAGACCTCCTGGTCCATCTAGTCTGCCCTTATACTATTTCCTGTATTTTATCTTAGGATGGATATATGTTTATCCCAGGCATGTTTAAATTCAGTTCCTGCGGATTTACCAACCACGTCTGCTGGAAGTTTGTTCCAACCATCTACTACTCTTAATATTTCAGTAAAATATTTTCTCAACCAACCTCAGATTGTGTCCCCTTGTTCTTGGGTTCACTTTCCTATTAAAAACACTTCCCTCCTGAACCTTATTTAACCCTTTAACATATTTAAATGTTTTGATCATGTCCCCCCTTTTCCTTCTGTCCTCCAGACTATACAGATTGAGTTCATTAAGTCTTTCCTGATACGTTTTATGCTTAAGACCTTCCACCATTCTTGTAGCCCATCTTTGGACCCGTTCAATTTTGTCAATATCTTTTTGTAGGTGAGGTCTCCAGAACTGAACACAGTATTCCAAATGTGGTCTCACCAGCGCTCTATATAAGGGGATCACAATCTCCCTCTTCCTGCTTGTTATTATACCTCTAGCTATGCAGCCAAGCATCCTACTTGCTTTTCCTACTGCCCGACCACACTGCTCACCCATTTTGAGACTGTCAGAAATCACTACCCCTAAATCCTTCTCTTCTGAAGTTTTTGCTAACACAGAACTGCCAATGCAATACTCAGATTGAGGATTCCTTTTCCCCAAGTGCATTATTTTACATTTGGAAACATTAAACTGCAGTTTCCATTGCTTTGACCATTTATCTAGTAAAGCTAAATCATTTACCATATTACAGACCCCTCCAGGAATATCAACCCTATTGCACACTTCAAAAAAATTCAATTCCTGGAAACAACCTGAAAACTAAACGAAGCAACAGTTTTTTTCTTGACCAAACATGCAAACGTCTTCATATTCAAATGTACAAATTCTGTCCTCCAACTATTGTTGTTACCTTGTGCTGGGGAAAAGAATGAATTGGTTTCTTGCTTTTGTTCTTTAAATGCAGCTCTTCTGATCAGCTGAGGTTCTTCCACAAACTGCAACAGAAAAGGAGATGCAATCATTTTACAGTAGAGCGCTTCTAAAGCCTTGTCATTTCAAAACCACTTTCGGATCCGATTCGGTCAATGCCGATCCTTGGGTACCAACAATCATTTTTTGGGTGTGATTTTTTTACTGTTTGGAAGATTTTCCTCTGCTGCTGCTTAAAAAGGGGTACGTGAAAAAGTATACTGCTCAAAATAAATAAATAAAGGGAACACTCAAATAACACATCCTAGATCTAGATTGTGCACAATTTGCTCTTGTGCAAATGTACAACTATTCCATTTGCACAACAGCATGTGAACTTGACTGTCAAACAGTGTTGCTTCCTAAGTGGACAGTTTGATTTCACAGAAGTTAGTTGGGGGAAAGATCAAAAGCAACATGAGAAAATATTATTTCACTGAAAGAGTAGTAGATCCTTGGAACAAACTTCCAGCAGACGTGGTTGGTAAATCCACAGTAACTGAATTGAAACATGCCTGGGATAAACATATATCCATTGTAAGATAAAATACAGGAAATAGTATAAGGGCAGACTAGATGGACCATGAGGTCTTTTTCTGCCGTCAGTCTTCTATGTTTCTAAGTTTGATTTACTTGAAGTTATACTCTGTTTTTTAAGTGTTTTAAGTGTTCCCTTTTTTTTAGCAGTGTATATATGAAATTATTTTGTTAACGAAAAAAAGCATGTACTAATTTACATACCTGATACAAATTATAGTCTAGTGTATAATTGATATAATATAAATATAGTGACTTTAATGCTAATATAATGCTAATACCTGTATATACTATTATTAATTTTATTTTATTTTATTTTCTTCTGTACTCATTATTGTGTTTTCGTTGTTTTTTAAGTGGAAAATTAATAAAAAATATTTTAAAAAGGAAACAAATAAGGGTACTCTTGCCCAACCCTGGTTTCTTCCTCTCTCTCTCTTTCTCTCTTTTTCTCTCTCTTTCTTTCTCTCTTTCTCTCTCTCTCTCTCTCTCTTTCTTTCTTTCTTTCTTTTTTCCTTCCTTCCTTCCTTCCTTCCTTCCTCGCCTTATTTATGATATTTATATGCTACCCAATTTCAATAGGACTTTGGGCGGCTCACAATAATCACAATATTTTTTTAAAAAAAATGGAACATATAATAACAATAAAACAGCGCATGAAAATATAAAATACATAAATAACCTCTTAAAAAACATGCATACTGTCAGTCATTCCTAATCCCAGGCTGGCCAAAAAGCCAGGTCTTAAAAACCGGTAGATTGGGGATAGCACGGACCTCTGGAGGCAGTTGATTCCAAAGGGTCAGGGCCATCACAAAGAAGGCCCTTCCCCACAGACCCTCCAGCTGACACACAAAATACAAACAATCTCACACAGAAAAGAAAGAAAAAATACATTAAAATAAAAGTTGGACATTTTTGTGACGTGCCTGTAGTACAAATCTAATGGTGCTTATTTACTATTACATAAATTATATTTACATATATTCATCGAGTTTTAGCAAAGGTCTTATTCTGGTATGTCTTTTGGTTTTCCTTTTGTGACATTTACTTCCCATATTATCTAATATTTATTAATTCTCTGATTTTACTTTTTTTCCCCTTTTTTCCATCCAGTGATAAAACCTACTCCAACAGTTAATGTTTATTTTTTGGGAGGATGCGATGATTTCCATTCCACACCAAAGCGAAAGCTCTCGTGCAGGCTCCTCACCCTGTGCTTCCTTTCCAAACTTTGCCCACATTTGGCGAGTAAACATATTAATCAACTAAGCAAACTCCGACATCCAGCACTCTTTGAAGAAAAAGGCACGCTGCAAGCCCAGTGAATAAATAACAAGCAAAGGAAGCTTTAATGGGAGAATTAGCTCTTCAAGCAAATCAGGATTTGCAGCCACAACTATTGTAAATTTTGCAAACACAAGGAACTGTCTCCTGAAGGATGCAAAAGTTTTACCGAAAACACAAAAGCAATATTAGTGGAGGTTAAAACAGAAAAGTCAGGTTCTACATTTAGGCAAGAAAAACAAAATGCACAGGTACAGTATACAGTGGTACCTCTACTTAGGAACTTTTCTAGATAAGAACCGGGTGTTCAAAAATTTTTTGCCTCTACTTAAGAACCATTTTCTACTTAAGAACCTGAGCCCGGAAGTTTTGGGTTTTTTTGATTCACCTCACCTCACCTTCTTCCTTCAGCACCGACTATCCTCCTCCTCTTCTTCCTCCTCCTCCTCCCACCCAAATTCCGAGCTTTTATTTCTTTCCTAATGGGTTTGCAGGCATTATTTGCTTTTACATTGATTCCTATGGGAGAAATTGCTTCTACTTAACAACCTGGTCACGGAACGAATTAAGTTCTTACGTAGAGGTACCACTGTATGTGTTGCTTATTTGACCCCTATGACAATCATTAAGAAATTATTATTATTATTATTATTATTATTATTATTATTATTATTATTATTACTACTACTATTACTATTATTATTATTACTATTGTTGTTGTTGTTGGTTGTTGTTGGTTGTTTTGTTGTTGTTTTGTTGTTGTTTTTATTATTATTATTATTATTATTATTATTATTATTATTATTATTATTATTATTATTATGTCAGTACAACACAGCAAACGAGATCACTATGCTGGATTTCATATTTCATCACCAGTCGGGCGCTTCCCAACCACTTAGGACTCCGTGATGTAGCGGCAAATTATGTTTGCCGATCCCAGTAAAGCGGCCTTTTGCAATTGACAGATGGGGATTTTGTCAATTCCAATGGTTTTCAAATGTCCGCTGAGATCCTTTGGCACTGCGCCCAGCGTGCCAAGGACCACTGGGACCACTTTCACGGGCTTATGCCAGAGTCGTTGCAGCTCAATTTTTAGATCTTCGTCATGATTGTGCGATTCTCTTACATTGAGAATTTCTGCCACTTTTTGATTTATAAGCTTTGTTTGTTTTGTTCCTGTAGCTCATTTGTCGATGGCTGCCCAGGTTCCACAGCAGCCACCACGGTTCTTTTTATCCTGGGCGACGACCAAGCCAGTATGGACTTCTTTTTGTTTTGTCTTTCCATTAGTTTAAATGGGTTAGGTACATTTAGTCTGGCTCCTCTGCTTTGACCACTCCGGCAAGATTAGACCTAGTTTACACTACTGCCAGCACAGCTCTCAGCTTCATTGAAGCACACAAACCATCAGATCGTGCAGAATGCAGTTGCGAGAGCAATCATGGGCTTCCCGAAATATGCCCATGTTACACCAACACTCCGCAGTCTGCATTGGTTACCGGCCAATTTCCGGTCACAATTCAAAGTGTTGGTCATCACCTATAAAGCCCTTCATGGCATTGGACCAGAATATCTCCGGGACAGCCTTCTGCCGCATGAATCCCAGCGACCAGTTAGGTTCCACAGAGTTGGCCTTCTCCGGGTCCCGTCGACGAAGCAATGTCCTTTGGCGGGACCCAGGAGAAGAGCCTTCTCTGTGGCGGCCCCGACCCTCTGGAACCAGCTCCCCTCAGATATCAGAGTTGCCTCCACCCTCTTTGTCTTTCGCAAGCTCCTTAAAACCCACCTCTGTCATCAGGCATGGGGGAATTGAAATTTCCCTTCCCCCTAGGCTTATAGAATTTATACATGGTATGCTTGTTTGCATGAGTGGTTCTTTAAATTGGGGTTTTTTAGATTGTTTTTAATATTAGATTTGTTTACATTGTCTTTTTATATTGTTGTTAGCCGCCCCGAGTCTTCGGAGAGGGGCGGCATACAAATCTAAATAATAATAATAATAATAATAATTTATTTATTTTATTTATTTATTATTTAGATTTGTATGCCACCCCTCTCCGCAGACACGGGGCGGTTAACTATCATCATCATCATGATCATCATCATCATCATCATTATTATTATTAATTGACAAATGTATCTTTTCTTTTATGTACCCTGAGAGCATCTGCACCAAAGACAAATTCCTTGTGGGTCCAATCACACTTGGCCAATAAAGAATAAAGAAAAAAGATAACCCCACTTGCATTCTTGCTACCGTAGAATTAAATCTCCAAGTGGTCTCAACGATTCTGTAACATAATGCAAATGACCAGCTGTCTGCAAGGAGTATCAATCCTTCCATTCCCCACCATCCAGCCAGAACTGAAGAAGCTTCTTGGATGAGAAGCAAAACGTCTTCAGAGAAAAAAACTAGAAAGTGTGTGGGGAAGAGCTGCCCATGATAAAAATCTCAACTTAAATGCAAGCATTTGGCCAGTAATTGGAAAAATTGGTACATTCGGAGCTGTGTTGTAATTGCCTTTTGCCCAAAGGTACATTGACCTCGGAGTGTTATTTACACATTTACTATGCATCGAGGCTGCAACGGCCTCTCTTAAATTGAGCATCTCACCATGAAGATGGAATTTAATGCCATTATGCAGGACAGAAAATGAGAATCGTTCTGCTGGGTGCCTGAACCTATGATTGAAATGGTCAGTCCAGGTTCTCACTTAACATCCTCAGATATCAAAATGTCATAGAAACATAGAAACATAGAAGATTGACCGCAGAAAAAGACCTCATGGTCCATCTAGCCGGCCCTTATACTATTTCCTGTATTTGATCTTAGGATGAATGGATGTTTATCCCAGGCATGTTTAAATTCAGTTACTGTGGATTTATCCACCACGTCTGCTGGAAGTTTGTTCCAAGGATCTACTACTCTTTCAATAAAATAATATTTTCTCATGTTGCTTTTGATATTTCTCCCAACTAACTTCAGATTGTGTCCCCTTGTTCCCATGTTCACTTTCCTATTACAAACACTTCCCTCCTGGACCTTATTTAACCCTTCAACATATTTAAATGTTTCGATCATGTCCCACCTTTCCCTTCTGTCCTCCAGACTATACAGATGGAGTTCATGAAGTCTTTCCTGATACGTTTTATGCTTAAGACCTTCCACCATTCTTGTAGCCCGTCTTTGGACCTGTTCAATTTTGTCAATATATTTTGTAAGTGAAGTCTCCAGAACTGAACACAGTATTCCAAATGTGGTCTCACCAGCATTCTATATAGCGGGATCATAATCTCCCTCTTCCTGCTTGTTATACCTCTAGCTATGTCCTTTTTCAATCATTATTCCACAGCAGAACGGAGTAGCAGAGATGGAAGGGACCTTGGGGTTATTCTACTTCAACCCCCTGCTTAAGCAGGAGATTCTAAACCACTTCAGGCAAATGGCTCTCCAATCTCTTTTTTAAAAAAACCCACCATAGAGTCTTCTCCTAGCACGGCATCCTTTTTCCTCTGCTACCTGGAAATTGGTTCCCTTACTATAGTTTCTTCTAGTGCAATATCCTTTTTCCTTTGCTAAATGGAAGTTGGTTTTTCCCGACCATAGAGTCTTCTCCTAGCGCAACATCCTTTTTCCTCTACCTGTGCCAGTGTGTGAAACTTCTATTTCAGAGGCATCTTTCCAGCCTCTGAAACCTCCAACACCTCTAGCTATGCTTGGCTGCATAGCTAGAGGTATAACAAGCAGGAACAGGGAGATCATGATCCCGCTATATAGAGTGCTGGTGAGACCACATTTGGAATACTGTGTTCAGTTCTGGAGACCTCACCTACAAAAAGATATTGACAAAATTGAATGGGTCCAAAGATGGGCTACAAGAATGGTGGAAGGTCTTAAGCATAAAACGTATCAGGAAAGACTTCATGAACTCAATCTGTATAGTCTGGAGGACAGAAGGAAAAGGGGGGACATGATCGAAACATTTAAATATGTTAAAGGGTTAAATAAGGTTCAGGAGGGAAGTGTTTTTAATAGGAAAGTGAACACAAGAACAAGGGGACACAATCTGAAGTTAGTTGGGGGAAAGATCAAAAGCAACGTGAGAAAATATTATTTTACTGAAAGAGTAGTAGATCCTTGGAACAAACTTCCAGCAGACGTGGTAGATAAATCCACAGGAACTGAATTTAAACATGCCTGGCATAAACATATATCCATTGTTAGATAAAATACAGGAAATAGTATAAGGGCAGACTAGATGGACCATGAGGTCTTTTTCTGCCGTCAGTCTTCTATGTTTCTGTTTCCAACACTATCAACTGTGGAGCTGACCAGTGACAGGGAGCTGCAGTGGAGGGATGAAAGAGCCACATACGGCTCGAGAGCCACAGGTTGCTGACCCCTGAACCTAGACGTTACCAGTTCCTTAAATTCAGCACGCTCATTCCTCAACTTAAAGCCAAGATGTTGAGCCTCCGACGAGATATCAGAGTCTTCTGCTTCTTTGTATCAAATGTCAACCAGAGGAGTGAAAGAGGGAGAAAGAACTACAGAGCTGTCAAGGAAGATGATGGGTTAGATTAGGTCCGATTGCACGGGGACTATGTTATGTCACCTTCCGTCCTACTATTGTACAGTCTAAAAGAAGCAGCTTGTTCGGTGCAACTGACAGCTCCAAACCTCTGGCCTTGACCTTGAACTGCCTCTTACTCCTCCAGGGACACAGGCTTTGAGTCTTCTCAGGAACAGCACTGCTGACCACATAATGTGGGCCAGGCTTAGCACGGGGCTTAAGAACATACAACTTTCCAAGCTCAGAGCCGCATGAGAAGTTATTCTAAAAAGCACTGAATGGGAACAGGGTGGGAAAAAAAAATATTAAGTGATCCTGGAACTTAATGAAACTTAATTATGATTAATGTGATTACTCTCCAGTCATGTATTTAATCATTGCCTCCTTGTGATCGTCATTAATTTTAATGTTATAATTTGGTGGTGAAGTTTGCAGAGCTGTGTATCCCGGCTCTCAACATTTTCTTAGGAGGGAGGGAGGAGAGAGACGGTAGTAGGGAAGGATGGGAAGAAGGAAGGAAGCAAGGGAGGGAGGGAGGGAGGAAAGAAGGAAAGAAAGAAGGGAGGAAAGGAAGAAAGAAGGAAGGGAGGGGAGGGAGGGAGGAAAGAAGGAAAGAAGGAAGAAGAGCGATGGTAGTAGGAAATGAAGGAAGACAGGGAGGGACGAAGGGAGGGAGGAAGGAAAGAAGGAAGGACAGTAGTAGGAAATTAAGGAAGAGGTGGGAGGGAGGAGACGGACAGTAGTAGGAAATGAGGGGGGGAGGGATGAAGGAAAGGAGGTAGGAAGGGGAGGGAGGGATGAAAGAAGGAAAGAAGGGAGGGAAGGGGGAGGAAGGAAGGAAGGAAGGAAGGAGAGGGATGGTAGTAGGAAACGAGGGAGGGAGGAAGCAGGAAGGGAGGTAGGGAGGAAGGGAGGGATGAAAGAAGGAAAGAAGGGAGGGAGGGGAGGAAGGAAGGAGACGGAAAGTAGTAAGAAATGAGGGAGGGGGAGGGATGAAGGAAGGGAGGGACGGAGGAAGCTGGAGGAAGGGAAGGAAGGGTGGGACGGAGGAAGGAAGGAAGGAGAGGGATAGTAGTAGGAAACGAGGGAAGGAGGAAGCAGGAAGGAAGGGAGGGGGGAGGAAGGAAGGAAGGGGGTAGGGAGGAAGGGAGGGATGAAAGAAGGAAAGAAGGAAAGAAGGGAGGGAGGGGGAGGAAGGAAGGAAGGAAGGAGACAGAAAGTAGTAAGAAATGAGGGAGGGGGGATGAAGGGAGGAAGGGAAGGAAGGAAGGAAGGAAGGAGAGGGATGGTAGTAGGAAATGAAGGAAGGGAGGGAAGGCAGGAAGTAGGGAGGAAGGAAGGCAAAATGAGATTCTATTTAAGCAATTGCAAACTAAAAAAAATACTTTTCTTACCACTAAATTTCATTTTTTTAGAAGTCAACTTCTATTATTTTTTTTTCTTTTCTGAAGGAAACAAGATAGATCCCTGATCCAAAGACAGCTCCTCGCCTCTACTATGCAGAAATATTTGGCCTCCATCCCAACAGACGGTTGCAAAAAAAATTATATGTGAGTCATCACCGTGTTGTTATAGAAACATCATCATCATCCGATCTGAAATCCCAGCGTCCTTTCATTGTTGTGGTGGGTTATTATTTGTTTTTAAAGGAGGGGTATATAATGAGATAAAACTGGATTGGCCCACGCTTCCTTTTCACAAACACTTTGAAAGAATCGGACAGAGGGAGGCTAAATAAAAAATAAAAATGGGGAAAAGAAAGAGAAAAGGCAGGAAATTGAGGAGGAAAAGGCGATTTTGTAACCGCCTACTTCAGAGTTGGAGATAAGTCGGGCAGAAGAACAGCTGGAGCCTGTTTCCAAATAGAATAGAATAGAATAGAATAGAATAGAATTTTATTGGCCAAGTGTGATTGGACACACAAGGAATTTGTCTTGGTTCATATGCTCTCAGCGGACATAAAAGAAAAAGAGACATTTGTCAAGAATCATGTGGTACAACACTTAATGATTGTCATAGGGGTCAAATAAGCAATGAAGAAACAATCAATATTAATAAAAATCTTAGGATACAAGCAACAAGTGACAGTCATACAGTCCTAAGTGGGAGGAAAGGGATGAGAGGAATGATGAGAAAAAAACTAGTAGAAATAGAAGTGCAGATTTAGTAAAAAGTCTGACAGTGTTGAGGGAATTATTTGTTTAGTAGAGTGATGGTGTTCGGGAAAAAACTGTCCTTGTGTCTAGTTATCTTGGTGTGCAGTGCTCTGTAGCGACATTTTGAGAGTAAGAGTTGAAACAGTTTAGGTCCAGGATATGTCCAGGAGAGCTTATGTCCAGTTTATGTCCAGGAGAGCTTATGTCCAGTTTATGTCCAGTAGAGCAATCATGGGCTTCTGTAGATATGCCCATGTCACTCCAACACTCCGCAGTCTGCATTGGTTGCTGATCAATTTCCGGTCACAATTCAAAGTGTTGGTTATGACCTATAAAGCCCTTCATGGCATCGGACCAGAATATCTCCAGGACCGCCTTCTGCCGCACGAATTCTACGGAGAGGGGTGGCATACAAATCTAATGAATGAATGAATAAATAAACAAACAAACAAATAAATAAGAGGGGTCAGTAAATATTTTCCCCGCCCTCTTTTTGACTCGTACAGTCTACAAGTCCTCAATGGAAGGCAGGTTGGCCGCAATTGTTTTTTCTGCAATTCCGATTCTCCTCTGATAATCAGAACTGCAGAAAAAACAATTGCTGCCAATCTGCCTTCCATTGATGAAGAGCTAGCAAGAGTTGATGAGTATAGGCAGAGAAATGCGCATGCATAGAGCTGTCAGGAGCAGGAACAGAGATCGAATAGGGAGTAAAGGACCAAGGGGATGCTGAATGGCCCTTCCCATAGGAAATAAATAGCACCCTTTCATCCTACCATCCCTGTAATCTGTTCCGAAATTCAGAAGAGAACTTCTTTACTTACTAATAACCGCTTCCCCCGAGCCAAAGCGAGGTACTGTTTTGGCCCTCCAGCGGAGCTGGCAGCAGGCTCAGATGTTGGGGAGGAACATAGACCAGTCCTGGAGTCTGTAAAAGGCTCGCTAAGTGCTCTGCATCCGAGGCAGAGACAGGGCCAGGGCCCTCCGGCAGTTATGAACTATCTTTGGAGTCGGAGTAAAGTGAAGCAGAAGAACAGCTGGGACCTGTTCCTGATGGGCGCATGCACAGAGCTGTCAGGAGAAGGGAACATTTAAGGAACAGAGGTCGATTCTGGAGTAAAGGCCCAAGGGGATGCTGAATGGCCCCTCCCATAGGGAACAAACAAGAGCAAAAGAGGAGTGGTGTTTGCAGGAGACAATTAATTCATTATTTGTGTGAAGACCGGGTTATTTAAATTAGTACCTTGCAGAGATTTCTTGCCAAGTACAGTGGTACCTCTACCTACAAACGCCTCTTGAACCGGGCGTTCAAGATTTTATTGCTTCTTCTCAAGAACCAATTTCCACTTACAAACCCGAGCCTCCGAAACTGTAACTGGAAAAGGCAGGGAGAAGCCTTTGTGGGGCCTCTCTAGGAATCTCCTGGGAGGAAACAGGGCCGGAAAAGTGGGGAGAAGCCTCTGTGGGGCCTCTCTAGGAATCTCCTGGGAGGAAATGGGGCCGGAAAAGGTGGGGAGAAACCTCTGTGGGGCCTCTCTAGGAATCTGCTAGGAGGAAAAGTTGGAGAGAAGCCTCTGTGGGGCCTTTCTAGGAATCTCCTGGGTGGAAAATGACCATAAAAGGCGGGGAGAAGCCTCTGTGGGGCCTTTCTATGAATCTCCTGGGTGGAAACAGGGCTGTAAAAGGCGGGGAGAAGCCTCTGTGGGGCCTCTCTAGGAATCTACTGGGTGGAAACAGGGCCATAAAAGGTGGGGAGAAGCCTCTGTGGGGCCTCTCTAGGAATCTCCTGGACATGAAACGAATTAAGTTCATAAGTAGACGTACCACTGTATTTCCTTGTACGGCATTGCGTCAAGAAGCTCTCGACCTGGCCATTCTCCAAGGACTGATAAGGTCTGTATTTGCAATTCACCCTTGAAAGACTATTTGCCGGAACTTTGCTAGACGTGAATGCTAGGAATTCACATTAAGCAAATTAAAAAAGAGGGGGGGATTGTGTTTCGGGACAGGGAGTCTGTTTTGTCATTTGCTGAAGCTAGGTCAAAACACAGCTGTTTTCGCATCCGAATCCTGTCATTCCGTTTTCAAGACGGTTGAAAAAATAAAATAAAATGCGGAATGTGAGAAACGTTTTCTACATTTACGGATGCTCAGCGGTGTGGAGCAAAGATATGAGTAGGTAAATAATCCTCTTTCTGCTTTATACCCTTCTCTGAAAATACGAATGGAGCTCCTGGAATCGAAAGAAGAAAGGCAAACCGTCTCATTAAAGGAAGAAAAATGTACTTAAATTTCCAAAAGAAACTGGACTTATTAAGACAGGTCTGGAGGCTAAATCGCTCTCCGCATGTTTTAGCCTCCAGCTAATCATCTTGGTTAATCTTCTCTGCACTATTTCCAGAGTCTCAACATCTTTTTTTATATTGTAGTGATTGAAATTGGATGCAATATTCCAGGTTTGGCCACACCAAGGCATTATAAAGTGCTATTAGCACTTCGCGTGATCTTGATTCAGTGTCATTGAACAGCCTCTGAACAAAAAGTTGTAATTGTTTCTGTATTTTCTGCCAAGATGTTGTGAATGGAATAGAACAGAACAAGATAGAACTGGATAGAAAAGAACAGAACAGAATTCTTTATTGGCTAAGTTTGATTAGAAACATAGAAAAATAGAAGATTGACGGCAGAAAAAGACCTCATGGTCCATCTAGTCTGCCCTTATACTGTTTCCTGTATTTTATCTTAGGGTGGATATATGTTTATCCCAGGCATGTTTAAATTCAGTGACTGTGGATTGACCAACCACGTCTGCTGGAAGTTTGTTCCAAGCATCTACTACTCTTTCCGTCAAATAATATTTTCTCACGTTGCTTCTGATCTTTCCCCCAACTAACCTCTGATTGTGCCCCCTTGTTCTTGTCTTCACCTTCCTATTACAATCACTTTCCTCCTGAACCTTATTTAACCCTTTAATATATTTAAATGTTTCGATCATGTCCCCCCTTTACTTTCTGTCCTCCAGACATAGAAACATAGAAGATTAACAGCAGAAAAAGACCTCATGGTCCATCTCATCTGCCCTTATGCTATTTCCTATATTTTATCTTAGGATGGATCTATGTTTATCCCAGGCATGTTTAAGTTCAGTTACTGTGGATTAACCAACCACGTCTGCTGGAAGTTTGTTCCAAGCATCTATTACTCTTTCCGTCAAATAATATTTTCTCACTTTGCTTCTGATATTTCCCTCAATTAATCTCAGATTGTGCTCCCTTATTGTTGTGTTCACTTTCCTATTAAAAACACTTCCCTCCTGAACCTTATTTAACCCTTTAACATATTGAAATGTTTCAATCATGTCCCCCTTTTCCTCCACACTATACAGATTGAGTTCATGAAGTCTTTCAGAGTTAAAGATTAGACAAACAAGGAATTTGGTCTTGGTGCATATAGCATTTAGCATTAGTATTTAGACTTATATACCACTTCCCGGTGCTTTATAGCTTTCTATAAGTGGTTTACAGAATCAGTATATATTGCTCCCAACTATCTGGGTCCTCATTTATCCGACCACAGAAGGATGGAAGGATGGCAGGTGGTGATCAGCAGACGTAGCCTGCAGTTATGCACTCTAACAACTGCACCACCCTAGCTCTCATATGCTCTCAGTGTACATAGAAACATAGAAGATGGACGGCAAAAAAAGACCTCATAGTACATCTAGTCTGCCCTTATACTATTTCCTGTATTTTATATTAGGATGGATCTGTTTATCCATGTTTAAATTAAGTTACTGTGGATTGACCAACCACGTATTCTGGGAGTTTGTTCCAAGCATCTACTACTCTTTCAGTAAAAAGAAAAGGCCCTATTTGGACAGGGAGTCATTGCTCACAGTCACTCAGGCCCTCATCACCTCGAGGTTCGATTACTGCAACGCTCTCTACATGGGGCTACCTTTAAAAAGTGTTCGGAAACTTCAGATCGTGCAGAATGCGGCCGTGAGAGCCATCATGGGGCTTCCTAGATTCGCCCATGTTTCTGCAACACTCTGTGGCCTGCACTGGCTGCCGATCGGTTTCCGGTCACAATTCAAAGTGTTGGTCATGACCTTTAAAGCCCCATGGCAGTGGGCCAGAATACATCCGGAACCACCTTCTGCCGCACGAATCCCAGCGGCCGATAAGGTCCTACAGAGTTGGCCTTCTCCGGGTCCCGTCGACCAAACAATGTTGTTTGGTGGGCCCCAGGGGAAGAGCCTTCTCTGTGGCGGCCCTGGCCCTCTGGAATCAACTCCCCCCAGAGATTAGAACGGCCCCCACCCTCCTTGTCTTTCGCAAATTACTCAAGACCCACCTTTATCGCCAAGCATGGGGGAGTTAAGATATTCTTTTCCCCTAGGCCATTACAAGTTACGTATGGTATGTTTGTGTGTATGTTTGGTTTTACTATAAGGGTTTTTACTTGTTTTATTAATTGGATTATTATATGCTTTTTTTTAATCATTGTTATTAGCCGCCCCGAGTCTGCGTAGAGGGGCGGCATACAAATCCGATAAATAATAATAATAATAATAATAATAATAATAATAATAATAATAATGAAAAAAACATAAAAGAAAAGAAGCATTTGTCAAGAACCATGAGGGACAAGACTTAATGATAGTCATAGGGTACAAATATCATCATCCACTCCGAGTCTTCGGAGAGGGGTGGCATACAAGTCTAATAAATTATTATTAGTATTATTATTATTATTATTATTATTATTATTATTGTTGTTGTTGTTGTTGTTATTGTTGTTATTATCATCATCATCATCATTTTGTTCCCCCATTCCCAAAAAGCGGAAAGTTAGAGGACTCTAGGGCACCAGAAGGTGGCAGAGAATGACCTAGAGAGGACTTTCAAAGCTACCCAGGAAAACTTCTCCTCTCTCTTTGCGTTGAACAAGGACTACGCAACACTCCATGGGTTCGGAGGAGGAGGAGGGAGCTGGGAGGACATTTGTGAGAATTGACCTAGATCTCCTGGTAATTAAGCTTCCCTCTTCATTAATCCCTTCCCTACTTGACTTCACAACTGTGTAGGCTGCTCCAGTGAGTCACCACTCCACAAGCACTGTTGACAAGGGAAATGGGTCCTTCGGGAACACCTGCTTTGCCACCCACGCCGGCTCTGATTCAAGGGTTGAAACCATCACTTGTGACTTCAAGGCAGAGGAGATTCCATCACCACCACTACCCCCGTGTTTCAGAAACGTGTTATGTGTGCATGTTGGGGAGAGGATGGAGTTCCCATGAGAAGAAGATGGAGGCCTAGCTCCTTGAGCAGAGTCCTTTCTCTCCAGATATACACTGCTCCAAAAAATAAAGGGAACACTTAAACCACAAAATATAACTCCAAGTAAATCAAACTGGCCATTTAGGAACAACACTGGTTGACAGTAAATTTCACCTACTGTTGTGCACATTCAACTTTGTACAGAACAAAGTATTCAATGGGAATATTTCATTTATTCAGATCTGGGATGTGTTATTTGAGTGTTCCCTTTACTTTTTTGAGCAGTATACATACATACATACATATATACATACATACATATATGGAGAGAGAGAGAGAGAGAGAAACACAGGAGAACTAGATATCAGAATATATTGCAGTAATTAATGAACCAGTTAAAATCAACGAAGACACATTTGTAGAAAATAAGTTTACTCCACCCCGAGTCTGCGGAGAGGGGCAGCATACAAATCTAATAAATTATTATTATTATTATTATTATTATTATTATTATTATTATTATTGAAACATAGAAGTCTGACGGCAGAAAAAGACCTCCTGGTCCATCTAGTCTGCCCTTATACTATTTCCTGTATTTTATCTTAGGATGGATCTATGTTTATCCCAGGCATGTTTAAATTCGGTTACTGTGGATTTATCTACCACGTCTGCTGGAAGTTTGTTCCAAGGATCTACTACTCTTTCAGT
Organism: Erythrolamprus reginae; assembly: GCF_031021105.1. NCBI lineage: Eukaryota > Metazoa > Chordata > Lepidosauria > Squamata > Dipsadidae > Erythrolamprus > Erythrolamprus reginae. The sequence continues at coordinate 254,504,705 of NC_091952.1, forward strand.
AAAATAATATTTTCTCATATTGCTTTCTCATTATTATTATTATTATTATTACTCTTCAGTCTTCTATATACAGGAACTTTATATCAGCTATATTCAGCTTACTTACAAGTAAATATTCAACCAATCCAGGTTTCTAGTGGATACCAAACTCATCCAAGTGTCTTCATATCACTATCACAGTTCTACTTAATATCTAACTCACACTCAAACAGCTGCAGTCAGCCAACTATCAACCACCGTCAACAACAAACGACCACAAGGGAATGGTGACATTGACCTTTTATTACTAAACTAGGTGCCATAGTTGAGTGAGGTTTGTGGAGAGCAGGAGAAGGAGGAAGAAAAGGAGGAGGAGGAGGAAGAAGAGGAGGAGGAGGAGGAGGAGGAGGAGGAGGAAGATAAGAAGAGGAGGACGAAAAAGAAGCGGAAGAAGAAGAGGAGGAGGAGGAAGAGGAAGAAGAAGAGGAGGAGGAAGAAGAGGTGGAGGAGGAAGAAGAGGAGGAGGAAGAGGAAGGTGGAGGAGGAGGAGGAAGAGGAAGAAGAAGATTATCATATGGCATCCTCAATGCTCTCTGAGCTTGGTTTGTCTTTTTGCAGATGTGCAGCAAAAACTGTCATAAAACAAGATAAAACTCACTTAAGCACCATCTTCCTTAGCAACCAGAAATACAGAACTCAACTTTGGCCATATGTCTGACTATATTAAACCAAAACAAGGGAAATTGGCAAAACCCTAGGCGAGAGATGCCACAACATTGCACTCATAAATGTTACCTGAATATTGTGACATTTCAAATATAATTGTCTTCCTCTTTTATAGCATCTCTCTGCCCAGCAGTGTAGCCTCGGGACAAAAGAGAGCGAGAATTCAGTGATGGATTCCGCCACTAAACCAAGAAATATATTTGCTAAATTATTTAAAGGAAAACAAGGAACTTCTAACGAGCCGAGGACTTTGCCAACTCGCTCTGTTATTCTTTGGCAAGTATATTTTTTTGTTCTCGGTTGTTTTAGAAACATAGAAGATTGAGGGCAGAAAAAGACCTCATGGTCCCTCTAGTCTGCCCTTATACTATTTCCTGTGTTTTATCTTAGGATGGATATATGTTAATCCCAGACATGTTTCAATTCAGCTCCTGTGGATTTACCAACCACGTCTGCTGGAGGTTTGTTCCAAGCATCTACTACTCTTTCATTAAAATAATATTTTCTCACGTTGCTTCTGATCTTTCCCCAACTAACTTCAGATTGTGCCCCCTTGTTCTTGTGTTCACCTTCCTATTAAAATCACTTTCCTCCTGAACCTTATTTAACCCTTTAATATATTTAAATGTTTTGATCATGTCCCCCCTTTTCCTTCTGTCCTCCAGACATAGAAACATAGAACCATAGAAGATTGAGGGCAGAAAAAGACTTCATGGTCCATCTAGTCTGCCCTTATACTATTTCCTGTGTTTTATCTTAGGATGGATATATGTTTATCCCAGGCATGTTTCAATTCAGTTCCTGTGGATTTACCAACCAGGTCTGCTGGAGGTTTGTTCCAAGGATCTACTACTCTTTCAGTAAAATAATATTTTCTCACGTTGCTTCTGATCTTTCCCCCAACTAATCTCAAATTGTGTCTCCTTGTCCTTGGGTTCACTTTCCTATTAAAAACAGTTCCCTCCTGAACCTTATTTAACCCTTGAACATATTTAAATGTTTCGATCATGTCCCCCCTTTCCCTTCTGTCCTCCAGACTATACAGATTGAGTTCATGAAGTCTTTCCTGATACGTTTTATGCTTAAGACCTTCCACCATTCTTGTAGCCCATCTTTGGACCCGTTCAATTTTGTCAATATCTTTTTGTAGGTGAGGTCTCCAGAACTGAACACAGTCTTCCAAATGTGGTCTCACCAATGGGATCACAATCTCCCTCTTCCTGCTTGTTATACCTCTAGCTATTCAGCCAAGCATTCTACTTGCTTTTTTTTTTTTTAAATCCTGCTTTCTGAACATGGTTGAAGGGTTGAATTAATGAAGAAGCTGAATGCTGTTGGGTGTTTTAAAAGACAAAAACACAGGGATGCCAAGGACAATTTAAAGGAAAGGAGGAACCTCATGGCCGCAACTGTAACTGCGGGCAAATTCCATTTATTGTACATTTCTGATTGCCTTTGAAGATGGATTCATTGATTCGGAGATGGCTTCGAATGGCCTTCCGAAAAAGTTCAAAGGATTCCAAATATAGAAGGGAACACTGTTGTGGGTTTTTTTAGTCTGATAGAAGGACAAGCAGTGATCAAAATAATGAAACGAGAGGAAGGACCTGCAGGCAGCCTTCCAGATTGTCTCCATCACAAAAATGAACAAGGACATTAAGGACATAAATTGTTTCAACTCCTGCTCTCCAAACGATGCTATGGAGCACTGCACAGCAGAACGAGACATGGGAACAGGGTTTTCCCAAACGTTATCCCTCTGTAAACAAATAATTCCCTCACCACTGTCAAACCATTTACTAAGTCTAAGTTTGTGACGCTGCAGGGGAATCCCAGCAGCGCAAAAATGGGCACTTCACTGTCAACGGAAGTCCGGAGGTGGGGCATCTCAGTGGCGGAGGCTTGGGTTCGTAAGGTGAAAATAGTTTTATTTTTTTATATTTATTTATTTATTTTGTCCAATACACAATGAGGGTTTTAGTGGGTATATATCTATATACACATAGTAAAATACATGATGAAGGTTATAGAGGAGATACTCATAGTAAAATATATCTAAGAAAGAATAGAAAAGAAGATATAGTAATAGAACATATCAATGAAAGAATAGAAGAAGAGATATAGGAATAGAAGAAAAGTATAGGAGATATAGAAGAGCAATAGGACAGGGGACAGAAGGCACTCTAGTGCACTTGTACTCGCCCCTTACTGACCTCTTAGGAATCTGGATAGGTCAACCGTGGATAATCTAAGGGTAAAGTGTTGGGGGTTTGGGGATGACACTATGGAGTCCGGTAATGAGTTCCACGCTTCGACAACTTGGTTACTGAAGTCATATTTTTTACAGTCAAGTTTGGAGCGGTTAATATTAAGTTTAAATCTGTTGTGTGCTCTTGTGTTGTTGTGTTTGAAACTGAAGTAGTCGCCGACAGGCAGGACATTGCAGCATATGATCTTGTGGGCATTACTTAGATCTTGTTTAAGGCGTCTTCAGAAGAAGAGGCAAAAAAAATCTTAAACCCCGGGTTCGTATCTCGCAAAGTTCGTATGACGAGGGGTTCGTAAGACGAGGTATCACTGTATATGGTCAGTAGAATTCGAGACCAAGCTATAAGGAATAAATTGGAATCACTTTATAACATGTAAATAGATATATAGCAATACCTCGTCTTACGAACTTAATTGGTTCCAGGACAAGGTTCGTAAGGTGAAAAGTTCGTAAGATGAAACAATGTTTCGCATAGGAATCAATGGAAAAGCCAATAATGCGTGCAAGCCCATTAGGAACATCCAAAACATTAAGGCTTTTTAAAAAAGCGGGGGGGGGGGCAGACAAAGCTGAGGTGAAGGAGTGGGGGGAGTGACAGCGAGAGGTGGCAAGAGATGGCAGTCCCAACGAAGCAAGGCGAAAAGAGCCTCTCTTGAGCTCCATGGGTCTTTCCCTCCTGTTTTTGCCCACCCCGTTCTGCTCATCTCCCCCACACCTTTCTCCTCTCTTGAGCTCCATGAGTCTGTTCTTCCTGTTTTTTCCCACCCCACTCTCATCTCCCCCACACCTTTCTCCTCCCTTCAGCTCCATGAGTCTGTTCTTCCTGTTTTTGTCCCCCCCTACTCTGCCCGTTTTTTCGATCCTGGGATTCCCCTCCTGGGATTTCCCGACAGCATCATGTTTTTGCGGAAGTCAGGAGGTGGGGTTTCCCATGGAGAGGAGCCTCAGGGGATCCCAGGATCGCAAAAACTGGGGCTTGGCTTGCAACGAAAGTCTGGAGGCGGGGCATCCCAGTGGCGGCGGCAGGTTCGTAAGGTGAAAAAAGTTCATAAGAAGAGGCAAAAGAATTCCGAACCCTGGGTTCGTATCTCGAAAAGTTTGTATGATGAGGGGTTCGTATCACAAGGTACCACTGTATTGCTCTTGAGTTAAAATGATATATATAAAATGCGCCCCCATTTTGGTGAATATTGTCTGGTGGTGGACACTAATCACTGTCCACATTGTTATATGTTGTGTGTATATCCTATACTATAAAATCAATAAAAAATATTTTTTTTTAAAAAAAGATGATTTTCTCCATTGGAAACACGATACAAAAAAGCTAGTTACCTTTCATCCAACTCAACAGTGAACCATAACGCACAACTTTTTATAATTAAATGACTATCAAACGTTTAAAGAAAAGTGCAGGAGACTTATGGCAATTCAATCCCCAGCCCTGTTTTTTCCCACCCGTCTCCAAGGGCTGAACGGCTGATCATTTATTACATCTCTGCCAGATTTTTTATTTTTTATTTTCCAGCAATGGTGAAGTAGAATAAGCAACCACCGAGCGAGACTGGCATTGCCTTGACCTGGTTCAAGGCCGCTTCCTGTGTATTTACAGCTAAGAAATGCATAGGATATTCCAGAAGCCGAAAGGAAGGGCGGAACTGCTGAATGGGGAAGGGGTCTCTTGGCAGGGGGAAGCAACAGCAGGGCGTTAAGGGTTGTGATTTCTGACATTCTCAAAATGGGTGAACAGTGCAGTCAGGCAATAGGGAAAGCAAGTAGGATGCTTGGCTGCATAGCTAGAGGTATAACAAGCAGGAAGAGGGAGATTGTGGTCCCCTTATATAGAGCGCTGGTGAGACCACATTTGGAGTACTGTGTTCAGTTCTGGAGACCTCACCTACAAAAGGATATTGACAGAATTGAACGGGTCCAAAGACGGACTACAAGAATGGTGGAAGGTCTTAAGCATAAAACGTATCAGGAAAGACTTCATGAACTCAATCTGTCTAGTCTGGAGGACAGAAGGAAAAGGGGGGGACATGATTGAAACATTTAAATATGTTAAAGGGTTAAATAAGGTTTAGGAGGGAAGTGTTTTTAATAGGAAAGTGAACACAAGAACAAGGGGACACAATCTGAAGTTAGTTGGGGGAAAGATCCAAAGCAATATGAGAAAATATTATTTTACTGAAAGAGTAGTAGATCCTTGGAACAAACTTCCAGCAGAGGTGGTAGATTAATCCACAGGAACTGAATTTAAACATGCCTGGGATAAACATAGATCCATCCTAAGAAAAAATACAGAAAATACTACAAGGGCAGACTAGATGGACCATGAGGTCTTTTTCTGCCCTCAGACTTGTATGTTTCTATGTTTTCACAGGGACGGGAGGGAGGAAAGAGAAGGAAAGGAAGGGGAGGGAAGGGGAAGATTGAAAAGAAGGAAAGGGAGGGGAGAGGGTGGGAGGGAGAGAAGAAGGAAGGAAGGAAGGAAGGGGGGAGGAGAGAACAAGGAAGGAGGGAAGAGAAGGGAAGGTTTTGGCCCAAAGTCACCCAGCCAGCTTTCATAACTAAGGTGGCACTAGAACTCACCATCTCCTGGTAACTGATGCAAAGTCATCCAGCCAGCTTTCATGCCTAAGGTGGGACTAGAACTCACCATCTCCTGGTGATTGGCCCAAAATCACCCAGCCAGCTTTCATGGCTAAAGCAGGACTAGAAGTCTTTGTCTCCTGGTCATTGACCCTAAGTCACTTAGCCAGCTTTCAAAACTAAGGTGGGACTAGAACTCACTGTCTCCTGGTGATTGGACCAAAGTCACCCAGCCAGCTTTCACAGTTAAGGTGGGACTAGAACTCACCATCTCCTGGTGATTGGTCCAAAATCACCCAGCCAGCTTTCATGGATAAAGCAGGACTAGGACTCACAGTCTCCTAGCGATTGGCCCAAAGTCACCCAGCTAACCTTCATAACTAAAGCAGGACTAGAACTCACAGTCTCCTGGTGATTGGCCCAAAGTCACCCAGCTAACTTTCATAACTAAAGCAGGACTAGAACTCACAGTCTCCTGGTGATTGGCCCAAAGTCACCCAGCTATCTTTCATAACTAAAGCAGGACTAGAACTCACAGTCTCCTAGCGATTGGTCCAAAGTCACCCAGCCAGCTTTCATAACTAAAGCGGGACTAGAACTCACAGTCTCCTGGTGATTGGCCCAAAGTCACCCAGCTATCTTTCATAACTAAAGCGGGACTAGAACTCACAGTCTCCTGGTGATTGGCCCAAAATCACCCAGCCAGTTTTTATGCCCAAGGCAGAACTACAACTCATTGTCTTCTGATTTCTAGCCTGATGCTTTCACCACTAGATTCCATTAGGCTTTCAGACTATTTTTTAAAAATAAAAAATTATAAATGGTTGGTTCTCTCCAGTCTCCACCCATCCACCCCCACTCAAGTTGCAATTTTGGAGGTAAAGTTGCAATTTTGCCACCGGCCCAGCAGGAGGCATCAACGCCTGTCACTTTGAGACAATGAACAGTGCATGGAAATATTTTGCAAATTTGGTTTGATTTTTTTTTTTTAAAGGGGGTAGGTTAAAAGAAAAGGTAAAGCTGAGATTACTTTTTTTTCCATAAATAATGTGTTCAATTTTATAATAGAGTGGTGTTGGCAAAATTATTTTATTTATTTATTTATTTAGCCAAGCATGTATTAGATAACAGATAAAAGAAGAAGACAATAGAACAGTAGGACAGGGACAGTAGGTACAATTGATTGATTGATTGGTTGGTTGGTTGGTTGATTGATTGATTGATTGATTGATTGATTGATTGATTGATTCAATTTTTATGCCGCCCTTCTCCTTAGGCTCAGGGCGGCTTACAACATGTTAGCAATAGCACTTTTTTAACCAAGCTAGGCTATTGCCCCCACAATCCGGGTCCTCATTTTACCCACCTCGGAAGGATGGAAGGCTGAGTCAACCTTGAGCCGGTGATGAGATTTGAACCGCTGACCTACAGATCTACAGTCAGCTTCAGTGGCCTGCAGTACAGCGCTCTACCTGCTGTGCCACCCCGGCTCTCTCTATTCTATTCTATTCTATTCTATTCTATTCTATTTCCATTCCATTCCATTCCAGTTCCTAGTCTATTCCTATTCCATTCTTTATTCCATTCCTTAATCTACTCTACTCTATTCTTACTCCATTCCATTATTATTTCGCTTGGTAGCCTCAGTCTGTTCATGGTGCTGAATAATTTTTCATGGTGGCTCAGGTTTTTGCACCAATATTAAGTTGTTTGTGTAAAACTCTTTCCATATCGAATAGGGGAGAGGATCAGCCCTCCCATAACTGCTGAAGGTCTGAAGAAACATCACAATAACCTTGATCTGCCTCCTTTCCCTCCACATGCGCCGACACCCTCCGAGGGAACTTGATTTATCGCCATCTCGCCGAGGTTTTTCCTGTTTTGTTTGAACAAAACTACATTGGGATTAATCACAACTGTTCGCATTAGCATAAGTGGAACATCTAATTGATCAAATGGAGATTGATAACCGCGGCTGTCAGGTAGGATTGCCATCATAATTCATGCCTCTTGTGTAGACACACCATAAACCCAATTGTGAAAATGATCAAAGGTTTAGAAACAGTAGCTTGCAGTAAATTATGGCTGAACTTGTCAGATAGGACTTCATTTTTCCAATAGAATAAATTTAACAAGCCTCAAAGAAAGTTCCGGCTTCTACAATATTATGAAGGAAGTTTAGATGTGATTGCAAAAGTGTCTGCAGAGAGATTCTCCATCATCCAGGTCATGGTTGTCCTAGTGATGAGCTGCCAAAAATTTTACTGCCACACTGCGGGCATGGCTTATTTTGTGGGAGCGGCTTGATGGTCATGTGACCGGGTAGGAGTGGCTTACCGGCCATGTGACCAGGTGGGAGTGGCTTAAAGGTCAAAAGACTGGGTGGGAGTGGCTTAACGACCAAGATAAGTTTTCAAATACGTGCTTGGACTCTTTTTCAGTTGATTAAGTCCCATTATTTGAATAGCCACAAAAAGGAGAAATGATAGACAGCGTGATTTGTTGAGGAGCACAAAAACAGTTAAGGTTTTGTACTGAACCCACAACAAGGTTCAGTATGATAACAGGTTAGGCAAGTAGCTCAATTTTCTTGAATTGCTATAAAGGTTCAGTTCTAGATAATAATTAGCGTTTATGGGTAAAAACATATTATTTAATCATTTCCTATTTTAAAAGTAATTAAGGGTCACACTAAGTTATTAGAGAAGGAAGGACAATAAATGTACTACCCCCACTGTGTTCACCACCCTGTGGGGGCATCAGCCAATTACTGGGTTGCCCCAAAGGTGCGTTTTCAGAAGACAACTGGACTTTCTTGCTATTCATTCATTCATTCATTCATTCATTCATTCATAGAAGAAAAGGCAGAAAAAGCCCTCCTGGTCCATCTAATCTGCCCTTATACTATTTCCTGTATTTCATCTTAGGATGGATATATATTTATCCCAGGCATGTTTAAATTCAGTTACTGTGGATTTACCAACCAGGTCTGCTGGAAGTTTGTTCCAAGCATCTACTACTCTTTCAGTCAAATAATGTTTTCTCATGTTGCTTTTGATCTTTCCCCCAACTAACTTCAGATTGTGTCCCTTTGTTCTTGTGTTCACTTTCCTATTAAAAACACTTCCCTCCTGAACCTTATTTAACCCTTTAACATATTTAAATGTTTCGATCATGTCCCCCCTTTTCCTTCTGTCCTCCGGACTATACAGATTGAGTTCATTAAGTCTTTCCTGATACGTTTTATGCTTAAGACCTTCCACCATTCTTGTAGCCCGTCTTTGGACCCGTGTCAGTTAATACCAGGACTCACAAAATGAGGCAAAATGTTAATACAGCGGTAGCTCTACCTAAGAACGCCTCTACTTACGAACTTTTCTAGATAAGAACCGGGTGTTCAAGATTATTTTACCTCATCTCAAGAACCATTTTCCACTTACGAACCCAAGCCTCCGAAACTGTAACCGGAAAAGGCAGGGAGAAGCCTCTGTGGGGTCTCTCTAGGAATCACCTGGGAGGAAACAGGACTGGAAAAGGTGGGGAGAAGCCTCTGTGGGGCCTCTCTAGGAATATCCTGGGAGGAAACAGGGCTGGAAAAGGCGGGGAGAAGCCTCCGTGGGGCTGGAAAAGCTGGGGAGAAGCCTCCATGGGGCCTCTCTAGGATTCTCCTGTTAGGAAACAGGGCTGGAAAAGGTGGGGAGAAGCCTCCATGGGGCCTCTCTAGGAATCTCCTGGGAGGAAACAGGACTGGAAAAGGTGGGGAGAAGCCTCTGTGGGGCCTCTCTAGGAATATCCTGGGAGGAAACAGGGCTGGAAAAGGCGGGGAGAAGCCTCCGTGGGGCCTCTCTAGGAATCTCCTGAGAGGAAACAGAGCTGGAGAAGGTGGGGAGAAGCCTCTGTTGGGCCCCTCTAGGAATCTCCTGGGAGGAAACAAGGCTGTTAAAGGCGGGGAGAAGCCTCCGTGGGGCCCCTCTAGGAATCTCCTGGGAGGAAGCAGGACCTCCACCATTCCCGTGTTTTCACCAATCGCACACACTATTTGCTTTTTCATTGATTCCCATGAGAAAAATCTTCTTCTTACAAACTTTTCTAAGAACCTGATCACAGAACGAATAAAGTTCATAAGTAGAGGTACCACTGTAACTTCAGAAACATTAAAAGGCGGCTTTGAGGAACGGAGCCAGAAGTTAGCAATTATAATATCAACAATGTCAGTAATTGTATCTGCTTCTGTGGATAGGTTATGTCTAAAACATTTTAATGAAAAAAAATTGACATTTTGAAACAAATGTTATTAAACAACACGAAAATGCAGGGCTAGGAATGACAAGCCGAGAGAATGATTTAGAAAAGGGAGTTTTACAGAATGTCAAAAAGGCTGTTTTATTTTTTTATATTTTATTCATTTCCCCACCTTACAATCGTATTTCAAAACGTCTGTTGAAAGTCCACAAAGCTTTCAACGCAATATTTTGTTAAGATATTCATGACTGGGAGAGCCAGCGGTAATAAGGTCAGCCAATGAATAGGCATCACAACGAATTAACCCAAGGGAGCTTGAACACTTCAGAGTCTGGGCAGAGAATCAAAATGGAAACTTAAGCTTAAGGCTGGGAATGGCTCAGTCTGCACTCTTCCACACTGAACTCTGCTGAAATGAAACTAACTGTTCTCTGCTTCCTGTAACTGATTAAAGAAGAATTCTACTTATGGTATTGTAAAGATAGATGGATGGATGGATGGATGGATGGATGGATGGATGGATGGATGGATGGATGGATCGATCGATCGATCGATCGATCGATCGATGGAGAGAGAGATACTGTAGATAGATAGATAAATAGATAGATAGATAGATAGATAGATAGATAGATAGATAGATAGATAGATAGATAGATAGATAGACAGACAGACAGACAGACAGACAGACAGATACTGTAGATAGATAGATAGATAGATAGATAGATAGATAGATAGATAGATAGATAGATAGATAGATAGATAGATAGATAGATAGATAGATAGAAAAGTGATAGACATCACGATCTCCAGAACGTTTACAATTTTTATTTAAAACTACTAAAAAATTGCTAAGCTTTCATCAGCCCCTGCTGACATCATCAGAGTGTAAAATCCCCATTGAAGTGAATGCTTGCTTTAATGTAATGCGGCTCAATTTAGTCATTGCACGCATAAAAGGCCCACACCCTTTCCTCCCTCCTAGCTGGGGTGGCGCAGTGGTTAGAATGCAGCACTGCAGGCACCTTGAGCTAACTGCTAGCTGAAGTTCAGCAGTTCAAATCTCACCACCGGCTCAAGGTTGACTCATCCTTCCATCCTTCCGAGGTATGTAAAATGAGGACCCAGATTGTTGGGGGCAAGATGCTTACTCTTTGTAAACCGCTTAAGGAGGGCTGTAAAAGCACTATTAAGCAGCATGTAAGTCTAAATGTGATTGCTAAATGCTATACCCATGCATGCAGAAATATTTCACAAGAAGAGTCCTTCATTCCTCTTCTCACAACGAAATACCTGACTCCGCCAGATTTGATATTCTTGGTTTAGACAACTTACAACTCCGTCATCTCCGTTCCGACTTAATTATAGTTCATAAAATCATATACCAAAATGTCCTACGTTAACGACTACTTCACCTTCAACCGCAACAACACACGAGCACGAAATCGATTTAAACTAAATGCCAACCGCTCCAAACTTGACTGCAAAATAATACGACTTCAGCAACAGAGTGATCAATGCCAGGAATGCACAACCTGATTCTGTGGTTTCTACTCCTAACCCCAAAACCTTTAACCTTAGACCATCTACAATTGACCTCTCCCCCTTTCTAAGAGGTGTGTAAGGAGCGTGCATAAGCAGACCATTGTGCCTACCGTCCCTGTCCTATGGTCTTCTTTTGTTACTTTTTATCATTACTTATCTAATGTTTTATTTGTACAAATTATCACCCTATAATTGTTTGACAAAATAAATAAATAAATAAGTTATTGAATCCAGCTGAATCAGTCATCTGTCTCAGCTTCTGGTTTTGAATTTTGCAACAAACTTTAATACATTATAAGGATTTAATTAGTCCAAAGAAGTGAGCCAGAGAGCCACGTATTGTACAGCACCAGGTGTAAAACCGTATTACAAACCTAACTGCAGTGATTCACTTAACACTCAGGAGCAAGAAAGGTCAGGCGGTAGGGAAAGCAAGTAGGATGCTTGGCTGCATAGCTAGAGGTATAACAAGCAGGAAGAGGGAGATTGTGATCCCCTTATATAGAGCACTGGTGAGACCACATTTGGAATACTGTGTTCAGTTCTGGAGACCTCACCTACAAAAGGATATTGACAAAATTGAACGGGTTCAAAGACGGGCTACAAGAATGGTGGAAGGTCTTAAGCATAAAACATATCAGGAAAGACTTCATGAACTCAATCTGTGTAGTCTGGAGGACAGAAGGAAAAGGGGGGACGTGATTGAAACATTTAAATATGTTACAGGGTTAAATAAGGTCCAGGAGGGAAGTGTTTTTAATAGGAAAGTGAACACAAGAACAAGGGGACACAATCTGAAGTTAGTTGGGGGAAAGATCAAAAGCAACATGAGAAAATATTATTTTTCTGAAAGAGTAGTAAATCCTTGGAACAAACTTCCAGCAGACGTGGTTGGTAAATCCACAGTAATTGAATTTAAACATGCCTGGGATAAACATAGATCCATCCTATGATAAAATACAAAAAAATAGTATAAGGGCAGACTAGATGGATCATGAGGTCTTTTTCTGCCATCAGTCTTCTATGTTTCTATGTCTTTAAATGGGGCAAAACTCACTCAGCAAGAACTTGAACACTGCTTGGCAAGAAAAATGCCGGGTTGAATCGCAGCCATAAGTCAAGGTCTGGCTGCATTTGTGGGCACCGGAGGTCATCTAGACCAGAGGTCTCCAACCTCGGCAATTTTATGAGGTATGGACTTCAATTCCCAGAATTCCTCAGCCAGCATAGCAGAGACATATGCATAGCATCACAGATGGCTGATGAATTCTGGGATTTGAAGTCCACACCTCATCAAGTTGCCAAGGTTGGAGACCTCTGATCTAGACGCCCCACCCGACAATCCGTCCTGCAACCTTCCTAGTTCCTTTGTGCTGCTTGCTCCATTTCTGTTCAGGATGGCAGTGAGCCCTTCTCCGTATCCTGTGCGGCATTGCAGGAATAAAAATGCAGTCCTTTGGATAACTTGATTTTCCGAGTCCGGAGAACATCATGTTTAAAACATGGCCACCATTCACTACATAATCAACGAAGGTCTTTCTGAATTAGATGGTGTATTATTTTGAAATGCCTACGTGTCTGAAAATGTTATGGCCTCCAGGCTTGTTTCATTCAGGAGAATCCTTTCTTTCTTTTCTTTTCCTTCCTTCCTTCTCCTTTCCTTTTCTTCTTTCTTTTTGTTTCCTTTCTTTTTTCCTTTCTTTTTTCTTTTCCTTCCTTCCTTCCATCTTTTTCCTTCCTTCTTTTCCTTCAATTTTTCTTTCTTTCCTTCCTTTTCTTTCCTTCCTTCTCTTTCATCTTTCCTTTCCTTTCTTCTTTCCTCCATTTTCTTCCTTCCCTCCTTCTTTCCTTCCTTCAATATTTTTCTTTCTTTCCTTCTTTTTCTTTCCTTCCTTCTCTTTCTTCGCTTTTCCTTCCTTCCTTCTTTCCTCCATTTTCTTCCTTCCCTCATTCTTTCCTTCCTTCAATATTTTCTTTCTTTCCTTCCTTCTCTTTCTTCTTTCTTTTCCTTCCTTCCTTCATTCTTTCCTTCCTTCAATATTTTTCTTTCTTTCCTTCCTTTTCTTTCCTTCCTTTTTTCTTTTCCTTCCTTCCTTTCCTTTTTTCCTTTCTTTTTTCCCTTTATTCTTTCCTTTTTCATTTTTTTCCCTTTCCTTTCTTCCTTCTCTTTCTTCCTTTCCTACCTGCCTTGTTTCTTTCCTTCCTTCAATATTTTTCTTTCTTTCTTTCCTTCCTTCCTTTTCCTTCCTTCTCTTTTTTCTTTTCCTTCCTTCCTTCCTTCCTTCTTTCCTTCCAAGGTTGACTCATCCTACCATCCTTCCGAGGTGGGTAAAATGAGGACCCAGATTGTTGGGGGCAAGAGGCTGACTCTCTATAAACCGCTTAAAGAGGGCTGTAAAAGCTCTATTAAACAGTATATAAATGCTATTGTTATCATTTCCTTCCTTTTTATTTCTTCCATCCCTTTTCTATCTTTCCTTCTTTCCTTTTTTCCTTCTTTCCATCTTTTTCCTTCCTTCAATCTTTTCTTTCCTCCCTTCCTTCCATCTTTTTTTCTTTTTTCTTTCCTTCCTTTTCTTTTCTTTCCTTTCTTCTTTCTTCTTTTCCTTCCTTCCTTCTCCTTTCCTTTTCTTGCTTTCCTTTTCTTCTTTCTTTTCATTTCCTCCCTTCCTTCCCTTCCTTTTTCCTTCCTTCCTTCCTTCCTTTTTCTTCCTTCCTTCTTTCCTTCTTTTTTCCTCTTTCCTTCCTTCCTTCCTTTTTGGAATGTTACAGGGCAAACAGTATGCCTTTTTTTCATAATAAAGATGTATTTAAAGAGTGATTCACACACGTAGGAAGTCCATTGTGTGATGAATTTTCTTTTGCCCGTTTCACATAAATGAACCTCAAAACATCTCTGGGCTATTCTTGTTTTGATATATCCATCAAATTGGAAATTGAAGCTAAACTGAAGCACAGCCTACCCATCCCTGCGTTTAAAGGCTCATAAACCAATTTAAAGGGTTTTTTTTAAAAAAAGGGTTAGGTTCCATGAATAAGGCAACCAAGATATTACACCATAGACATTAGATCAATAAATAAAAATTATTTAGAAGGATAGAAATAGTAGTCATTATGCTAATAAGTGCTGCTAAAGAGAGAGAGAGAGAGAGAACTCCATTAGACATTTTTCTTTTTAAATCTCTTTATATCTATAAATATAAGATAAAGAAAGGTATAGGTAGTTTAGTTTAGTTTTGCTTTACATTTGTTTTGATATTGTTAATTTGTTTATTATTTTTACTTTCCTAAATATTCTGAAGTATGTAATAAATAAAATCTAGACTTTACAATTTGGGGTAGGGGGGCAATATAGCCTGCATGATAAATCACTGAAGTATATATGAAATTATTTTGTTAATGGAGAAAAGCCTCTACTAATTTATATACTTGAGACAAATTATAGTCTAGTGTATAATTTATTTATTTATTTATTTTATTTATTTATTATTTGGATTTGTATGCCGCCCCTCTCCGAAGACTCGGGGCGGCTCACAACAAGTGCAACAAATCATAAATAATCCAATTAATTAAAATATGTAAAGATTTTAAAAAGACCCCATATACTAACAGACATACACACAAGCATACCATGTATAAATTAAACATGCCCAGGGGAAGATGTTTCAGTTCCCCCATGCCTGACGGCAAAGGTGGGTTTTAAGGAGTTTACGGAAGGCAGGAAGAGTAGGGGCCGTTCTAATCTCTGGGGGAGTTGGTTCCAGAGAGCCGGTGCCGTCACAGAGAAGGCTCTTCCCCTGGGGCCCGCCAACCGACATTGTTTAGTTGACGGGACCCGGAGAAGGCCCACTCTGTGGGACCTAATCGATCGCTGGGATTCGTGCGGCAGGAGGCGGTCTCGGAGATATTCTGGTCCAATGCCATGAAGGGCTTTAAAGGTCATAACCAACACTTTGAATTGTGACCGGAAGTTGATCGGCAGCCAATGCAGACTGCGGAGTGATGGTGAAACATGGGCATATCTAGGGAAGCCCATGACTGCTCTCGCAGCTGCATTCTGCACGATCTGAAGTTTCCGAACACTTTTCAAAGGTAGCCCCATGTAGAGAGTGTTACAGTAGTCGTACCTCAGGAGAAAGTGATGGTGAGAATTCTTTGAGCTTTGCGAGAGATTGGGTGAAACATGGGCATACCGAGGTAATTAATACAATATAAATATAGTGACTTTAATATTAATATAATGCTAATATCTGCATATACTATTAATTTAATTTTCTTTGATTTTCTTCTCTACTTATTATCATGGGTTTTTTTAAAGTGTAAAATTAATAAAAAATATTTTAAAAGATTAAAAAATTCTTTATTTTTTTTTTTCATTCTGTGTATCATTATTTTTCCGTAAAAATGATACATAACATTATACATGCAAAATTATTTTCCAATGAAAATGGGGTGGGTGTGAGGGAGAGGGGCATACTGGTCCTCGACTTATGACCACAACTGAACCCCAAATTTCTGTTGCTAAGCAAGACAGTCGCTAAGCGAGCTTCGTCTCATTTTGCGACTTTTCTTGCCACGGTGGTTGCTGCAATTGTTAAGTCAGCAATATGTTTGTTACATAAATCCAGTTTCCACCACGGAATATGCTCGTCCCAAGGTCACAAAAGGGAAATAGGCGTTGATTGCTTACCTGAACGCCTCTTCTCGTACGGTGAGCGGGTACAGCAGTCACATGGGTTGCTCATGTCCAATCCGGTGGAACTGAGCCTAGTATTAAAAAAGCTTGCCGGATCCGCCCCTTCCCCAGAATTCGCGAATCCATAGACTAGGCTCAGTTGTGAAGCTCTGCAGTGTTCAACTCTCATTGTTAGAGGAAGAAGGATATAGAAAGGTAAAGAAGACACATACAAGGGCGGGAAGTGACTGCTGTACCCGCTCACCGTACGAGAAGAGGCGTTCAGGTAAGCAATCAACGCCTATTCTCCGTACTGAAGGAGCGGGTCCAGCAGTCACATGGGACATACCCAATAGATGGTCCCTAGGGTGGGATTAGATTGCTATCGTGTGAGATAACGGATTGGAGTACCCTTCTGCCGAAGGCAGCGTCCGCTGAAGCGTAAGAATCAATCTTGTAGTGCCTGATGAAGGAATTTGGCGAGGCCCAAGTGGCTGCTTTGCAGACCTCCTCCAACGGGGCTTGAGTCGCCCAAGCGGCCGAGGTGGCTGCGCTCCTGGTGGAATGCGCTGTGATGTTCCTTGGAACTGAGAGGGAGGCCGACTCATAGGCCTTAGATATAGTCCCTCTGATCCAACGGCCTATTACTGTTGAAGACACTTTGGCCCCCATGACTCTGGGATGATAGGCTATAAAAAGTGCTTCTGACCTCCGAAAGGGTCCTGTGCGTTGGATATAGATTCTCAGCGCTCTGGTGAGATCCAGGGTGTGCCATCTAATCGCCAAGGGATGGTCTCGTTGGAGGCAGAAGGAAGGTAGGACAATATCCTGAGATCTGTGGAACATGGAACTAACCTTGGGTAAAAAGGTGGGGTCCAGTCGCAAGACTACCTTGTCCTGATGGAATTGACAAAGGTCCTGTCTGATTGAGAGGGCAGCCAGCTCCGAAATGCGTCGGGCAGAGGTAATAGCCACCAGAAATGCTACCTTAAAGGATAAGTACCTGAGGGACGCCGATTTTAGGGGTTCGTATGGTGCCTGCGTGAGGGAATGGAGAACCCGTGGCAAATCCCAGGATGGATACCTGTGGACCTTGGAAGGTCTGAGGTTGGCTATGCCCTTGAGGAATTCCTGAACTTCAGGGAAGGCTCGGAGAGGCTGTCTGCGGGGGCCCCCTAGGACAGATGAAATGGCAGCCAGATGACGCCGGAGGGTACTGGTGGAAAGTCCTTTATGGAAGCCTTGCATAAGGAAGGAAATAATTCTGTGTATGGGGATGCACAGAGGGGAAAGACCTTCCTGTAGACACCACTGGTGAAACTTGGGCCACGTGTGGTCGTAGATTCGATTGGTCGAACCCCTTCTGGCCTTTAAAATGACCTCCACTGAGTCGGGGTCATGACCACGCAGTTCTAAGTCTCTCCTGATAACAGCCAGGCGGTGAGGTGGAACCACTCCGGGTCTGGATGGAAAGAGGCCCCCTGCCGCAGCATATCCCCCGAAACGGGGAGTCGCCAAGGGTCCTGGACGGACAGCTGTTGGAGATCCGCGAACCAGGGCCGGCGGGGCCAATGAGGGGCGATTAAGATTACTCGGGCCCTCTCGGTGAGGACCTTGTGAATCACGTCCGGGAGGATTGGAATTGGAGGAAATGCGTAGAGTAGGCCTGGAGGCCATGGACTCCGGAGGGCATTGATTGCTTCCGCTCCCGGGGATGGAAATCTGGAAAAGAAGCGAGGGAGTTGGGCGTTCGCATTGGTCGCGAAGAGATCCAGGATTGGTAGGCCGAATCTGAGGCTGATTTGATGGAACAGGTCTTGGTGGAGGTTCCACTCTCCTGGGTCTATCGTTGCTCGGGATAGCCAATCCGCCTGGACGTTGAGGCTCCCCGAGATGTGATCGGCTAGGAGCGACTGGAGATGTTTTTCCGCCCAGAGGCCCAACTTGAGGGCCTCCCTCATGAGAGCCTTGGATCTCGTGCCCCCCTGTCTGCAGATATGGCTTTTTGTGGCAATGTTGTCGGTGAGAATGAGAACGTGCCGGTTGGGAATGCGAGGAGAGAACTGCTTCAGAGCCAGGGAAACGGCTCTTAACTCTAGCCAATTGATTGGCCTGGAAGCTTCCTCCGGGGACCACGTGCCCTGGGCTATCATCCCCTGGGCGTGGGCGCCCCATCCCGATAGACTGGCATCTGTGGTGATGACAAATTGATCCGGGCACCTGAACGGGGATCCTCTGTCCATGGCCGGAGACTTCCACCACTTGAAGGATCTGCGAACACTTAGTGGGATGACAATGCGCCGATTTGAGTTGCTGTGCCCCGATCTCTGAAAAGGTAACAGGAGCCACTGGAGTTCCCTAGCATGAAGGCGAGCCCAGGGAATGATGCCTATGCATGACACCATCTTCCCCAAAAGGGAAGAGAGAGTTACTATGGATACTGAAGAATTAGATAAAATGTTGGAAATTAACTCCACTATACTGAGTTTTCTCTCGGGAGAGAGAAAAACCTGGGAGGATTCTGAATCAATAATGGATCCCAGGTGAGAAATGGATGTGGAAGGTTGGAGGTGACTTTTATCAAAGTTGATGGAAAATCCATGGTCCTGAAGGACTGACATGGTGACAGAAAGGTCAGTTTTCACTTTCTCTAGGGAGTTCCCATGAACCAAAATATCATCAAGATAACATAAAATGTGGATGGGGAACGCCCGGATATAGGCCGCCAGGGACCCCAAGAGCTTTGTAAAGACCCGAGGGGCCGAGGAAAGGCCAAATGGCATCGCCCTATACTGGAAATGCCTGCCTTGAAAGGAAAAACGTAAAAATTTTCTGTGGCATTTGGCTATAGGAATGTGAAGGTAGGCCTCAGTGAGGTCTAAGGAGACCATGAAATCTCCCGTGTGAATGGCGGCCAAAATAGAAGATAAGGAGTGCATCTTAAACTTCCTATATTTGATGAATAGGTTTAGTTTCTTTAAATCCAAAATAGCTCTCCAACCTCCGGAGGACTTTGGAACCATAAATAGGATGGAGTAAAAACCTAGGCCCTTCTGACCGGAAGGGACCGGTTGAATGGCTCTGATGGACAATAGATGAGAAATGGCCTCCTCCATACGGTTACAATCTGAGGAGGACCTGGGAGAAGGGCAGGAAATAAAACGTTTAGGGGGAGGAGAAATAAATTCTAAAAGAAGGCCTGTTTGAACAGTGTCAATGACCCAGGGGTCCTTGGAGGTGAGACGCCAATTAGAGGCGAAATGAGCTAGACGACCCCCTATGGGAATAGAGGGAAGATTACCATCTAGGTTTTTTTGAAGCCCTGTTAGAGGAAGCTCCCCTTTGGAAGCGAAAACCTCTACCCCTGGAGTTCCTACCTTGGGAACGAAAGCGGGGGGAATACTGACCTGGAGATCTCTGATAGGAAGCCGCTTGATCTTGCTGGCGCCCTGGGCGACGAAAGGACTGCGTTTTGGTAGCCTTTTTTGTGGTTGGACCCAAAACTTTCTTCTTATCCGTGGTTTCCGTGAGGAGTGGATCCAGAAGATCACCGAAGAGAAGGTCGCGCTTTAAGGGACCCTGGGATAACTGCCACTTCTGGCGAACTCCCGCTTGCCAAGGGCGAATCCATAGGAGTCTTCTTGCCGTTGTAGAAGCTGCAATAGACTTAGCAGAAAATCTAGTAGATTGCAAGGTGGCATCAGCCACGTACTGGGCGGCTGCAAAGACCTTGTTGAAGTCTTGTTGACCTCTCAAGTCATCGGGAGGAATATGCTGTTGAAGTTGGCGAAGCCACAGCAGCATGGCTCTGGAGAAAAAGGAAGCCGCTGCAGAACTTTTAATGGCCCAGGAATCAGCGGTGAATCCTCTTTTGAGCATTTGCTCAATGCGCTTGTCCTCTGGGCGGAGGACTTCCTCCGCCTCGCCTGGCACAGCCGCTGCCGAGTGAAGGATCTTGACAGGTTCATCCGGTTTGGGAAAGGATAGAAGCTCTTCATAGGAAGAGGAAAGTTTGTACAACTTTCTGTCCTTGGTGGAGGGATTAAGGCCAGAGGCTGGAAATTCCCACTGTTTGAGTAAAGCATCTTTAAACAATTTAGGCATAGGAATTACCTCGTTATCCTCCTGTTCCTCTGTGAAGTAGGGTAAATTCTCCTCCGGGGGATCAGTGGAAGTGGAGGCTTGTTTCTCCTGGGCCGCTAATCCCGTAGAAATTCTAGCTTTGAGGAGGAGAGATTTGAATAATTGAGAAGGAAAAATAGTAATTGGAGAAGGAACCTTTATTTGGGATTCCTCATCATCTGATAAGCCTTGAAAAGGATCCTCATCATCCTCCATATCCTCATATTCGTCCTGGGAGGAATCTGAATCATCCTGAATAGGAGCTCTGACCGCTGGGGAAGAACCCAAGGGGCGGGAGGGACGAGAAGGAGGAGGAGGTAAGGGAAGCTCATTGATGGTGGAGAGTTTGGCATCAATGGCTTTGGACAACACAGCAAAAATAGATTGGAACTCAGGAGGTAAACTGGAAATATCAGCAGAAATGGCAGAAGAATCCCTAAAGGCCTGGGAGGATCCTGGCTGGGGGGAATCTTCAATAATATCTGGTTCCTCTGGACCTATGCCCCATAGGTTAGGTTGGGGTCTGTCTAGGTTTGGCTCATCCAGAGATAACACAGGGACCCCAGAAGGAGGTAGACTAGAAGCCTCTGGGGGGTCTTGACTACTGATTACTTGGGCCTGCACTTTCAAACGTTTTGCTGATTTGTCATGGATTTTTTGTAGGGCTAGGTCCCTTCTCTTCTCGGCCCTGGTGACCTTGGTCGAGGGGCGGGCCCCTGGAGAAGAGGAGGAAGAGGCCTGGGGGATACTAGTAATCTCATCGCCTGTAGGCCTGGCCTCTCTGGGACCTTTAGTTGTGCCTCTCTTGGGAAAGGTAGCCATAGTCTGACAATTAACAGAAGACAAGGCTGAGCCAATAACTGAATAATAAGGAGAAGAATTTCAAGGACTTCCCAAGAGGAATGGATCCTGCTTCGAGGCCTCGAAGCTGCTGAAACTTGAGGACAATCTGGGCAAACCCAGAGTTCGTGCCCCCAAATCCAGCGGGGCCAGCCTCCCTAAACTTTATAATTAAGTAAACCAAGGCACTCTGGTTGGAGGCTTAGCCGGTGGAGAATTTAGCCTGGGACCCCCAAGGCCCGCTCCGGGATCCACGCGGTGGACTGAGGCCTACGCGGCTGGCAGGAGGCCAACACGAGAGGCCTAGATTTAAAAAGGGCGCGAAGGCCTTCGCGCCGAAAAAATCGCTCCGTAATATTTCTTAAAGGGGAAGCGATCGACTAAGTCCAGGAGACTAGAAGGCGTCTCACTCCGCAGGAGGTATTTCTTAAGCCCTTAAATATTTTGTATACAATAAATAATCAATAAATCAATAGATTAATACTTGCACCAGGACCTCCAGGCCAAAGGATTAGAAGAATCCACAAGCGGCCGCGGGGATCGTATCCGGCAAAACCGCCGGGGGAAAACGAAACCGCAACTTCTCCAAAGGAAAAAAAGCCGAGCCGCAAACGGCTGGCGCTATTAGTGCAAGTAAATAATAATGATAAAACAAATCTTACTACTTTTGAAGAAAAAAGATCGAAGGGAAGGTGTTAGAATGTTGAACGAGCTATCACAATACAACCGCAGGATATGCGAACTGAGCGAATTCTGGGGAAGGGGCGGATCCGGCAAGCTTTTTTAATACTAGGCTCAGTTCCACCGGATTGGACATGAGCAACCCATGTGACTGCTGGACCCGCTCCTTCAGTACGGAGAAATTATTGTTATTATTATTGTTGTTGTTGTTGTTGTTGTTATTATTATTATTATTATTATTATTATTATTATTATTTATTGGATTTGTATGCCGCCCCTCTCCGCAGACTCGGGGCGGCTAACAACAGTGGTAAAACAACATGAACAATCCAATTAATAAAAACAACTAAAAAACCCTTATTATAAAAAACCAAACATACACACAAACATACCATGCATAACTTGTAATAGCCTAGGGGGAAAGGATAACTTAACTCCCCCATGCCTGGCGACAAAGGTGGGTCTTAAGAAGTTTGCGAAAGACAAGGAGGGTGGGGGCCGTTCTAATCTCTGGGGGGAGTTGGTTCCAGAGGGCCGGGGCCGCCACAGAGAAGGCCCTGTGAGAAAATTACATGATGCCAAGAATACTTTAACCATCATAAATATGAGCCAGTAGCCCGGCATTTGAATTTTGACCCATGAAGATGCTGTCATGGTCATAAGTGAGAAAAACACTCATAAGTCACTTTTTTCAATGCGTTATCCATAAAGTAAGATTACTTACTTTGTAACTATTTACTATTTTACTGAAAGAGTAGTAGATCCTTGGAACAAACTTCCAGCAGACGTTGTAGATAAATCCGCAGGAACTGAATTTAAACATGCCTGGGATAAACATATATCCATCCTAAGATAAAATACAGAAAATAGTATAAGGGCAGACTAGATGGACCAGGAGGTCTTTTTCTGCCGTCAGACTTCTATGTTTCTATGTTTCTATGTTTCTATGTAATGACCTACAAAGCCCTACGTGGCATCGGACCAGATTACTTACGGGACCGCCTTCTGCCACATAAATCCCAGCGGCCAGTTAGGTCCCTCAGAGTTGGCCTTCTCCAGGTCCCGTCAACCAGACAATGTCGTTTGGCGGGCCCTGGGGAAAGAGCCTTCTCTGTGGTGGCTCCAGCCCTCTGGAATCAGCTCCCTCCAGAGATTCAAACTGCCCCCACCCTCCTCGCCTTCCACAAGAGTCTTAAGACTCACCTATGTCGCCAGGCCTGGGGCAATTAGATCTTGCCCCCCTGACCAATAAATGTGATGCATGGTGTGATTGGATTGTCTGATTGAGTAATATAAAGGGTTTTTAGCTGTAGCTTTATAATGTATTAGATTTGTCTTGTACGCTTTGTTTCTATATTTATTCTGTGAGGCGCCCAGAGTTTTCAGAGAAGGGCAGCACATAAATCTAAATAATAATAATAATAATAATAATAATAATAATAATAATAATAATAATAATACGTTAGTTGGTTACTCTATTGCTGAAGTCGTATTTTGTTTGGAGCTGTTTATGCTAAGTTTGAATCGATTATGTGCTTGTGTGTTGTTGTGGTTGAAGGTGAAGTAGTCACTAACAGGTAGGACATTTTGGTATATGATTTTATGAACTACTGTTAGAGCAGATCGGAGGCGACATAGTTGTAAATTGTCTAATCCCAGTATTTCAGGTCTGTTGGAGTAAGGTGTTTTGCTGCGAGTGGAGTAGAGAACCCTTCTTGTGAAATATTTCTGGACTCTCTCACTTGTATTTATATTTGATATGCAATGCGGGTTCCATACAGGTGAGCTGTATTCTAGAATTGGTAATATTGGTAATGTTTATTTTTATTTATTTTTTTATTTGTCAAACAAGTATAGTATTATAGTACATATTAACATAACATAACATAAGTAGAAGGTAGTAATAGAAAGGATAATAAGACAGTAGGACAGGGACATTAGGCACAAAAGTGCACTTATGCATGCCCCTTACAGACCTCTTAGAAAAGGGGAGAGGTCAATTGTAGATGATCTAAGGTTGAAGATTTTGGGGTTGGGGGAAGCAACAACAGAGTCAGGTAATGAGTTCCAGGCGGTGACCCCTCTATTGCTGAAATCGTATTTTCTGCAGTCAAGTTTGGAGCGATTTACATTCAGTTTGTATCTATTACGTGCTCTTGTGTTGTTGTTGTTAAAGGCGAAGTAGTCACTGACAGGGAGTACATTATGATGTATGATTTTATGAACAACAGTTAAATCAGTTCAGAGACGACGTAGTTGTAAATTTTCTAGATTTAGTATTTGAAGTCTGGAGGAGTAGGGTAATTTGTTATGTGAGGAGGAGTGAAGGACTCTTCTTGTGAAGTATTTCTGGACTCCTTCGATTTTATTCATATCTGATGTGCAGTGTGGATTCCACACAGGTGAGCTATATTCTAGAATAGGTCTTACCAATGTTTTGTATGCTCTGGTTAATAAATCAGTGTTTCTAGAGAAGAAGCTACGTAAGATTAGGTTTATGATTCTTAATGCTTTTTTGGCAATGCTGTTACAGTGGGCTCTAGCACTTATTTATTTATTTATTTATTTATTTATTTATTTATTTATTTATTTATTTATTATTTGGATTTGTATGCCGCCCCTCTCCGAAGACTCGGGGCGGCTCACAACAAGTGGAACAAATCATAAATAATCCGACTAAATTTAAAATATTTGAAGATTTAAAAAAACCCATATACTAACAGACACGCACACAAGCATACCATGTATAAATTAAACATGCCCAGGGGGAGATGTTTCAGTTCCCCCATGCCTGACGGCAAAGGTGGGTTTTAAGGAGTTTACGGAAGGCAGGAAGAGTAGGGGCAGTTCTAATCTCCGGGGGAAGCTGGTTCCAGAGGGCCGGTGCCGCCACAGAGAAGGCTCTTCCCCTGTGGCCCACCAACCGACATTGTTTAGTTGACGGGACCCGGAGAAGGCCAACTCTGTGGGACCTAATGGGTCGCTGGAATTCGTGCGGCAGGAGGCGGTCTCGGAGGTATTCTGGTCCGATGCCATGAAGGGCTTTAAAGGTCATAACCAACACTTTGAATTGTGACCGGAAACTGATCGGCAGCCAATGCAGACTGCGGAGTGATGGTGAAATATGGGCATACCTAGGTAAGCCCATGACTGCTCTCGCAGCTGCATTCTGCACGATCTGAAGTTTCCGAACACTTTTCAAAGGTAGCCCCATGTAGAGAGCATTACAGCAGTCGAACCTTGAGGTGATGAGGGCATGAGTGACTGTGAGCAATGAGTCCCGGTCCAGATAGGGCCACAACTGGTGCACCAGGCGAACCTGGGCAAACGCCCCCCTCGCCACAGCTGAGAGATGGTTTTCTAATGTGAGCTGTGGATCGAGGAGGACGCCCAAGTTGCGGACCCTCTCTGAGGGGGTCAATAATTCCCCCCCCCCAGGGTAATGGACGGACAGATGGAATTGTCCTTGGGAGGCAGGAGCCACAGCCACTCCGTCTTATCCGGGTTGAGTTTGAGTCTGTTGACACCCATCCAGGCCCCAACAGCCTCCAGGCACCGGCACATCACTTCCACCGCTTCGTTGACTGGGCATGGGGTAGAGATGTAGAGCTGGGTATCATCAGCATATTGATGATACCTCACCCCATGTCCTTAGGTCATTGGAAATGAGGACTCCAAGGTCTTTGACTGAGTGAGGGTCCGCTGTTAGTTCAGTTTTACCAAGTACTGTATGTATTTAGTATTCGGATTCTTTTTACCAATGTGTAGGATGGAGCATTTGTTGGTAGAGATTTGAAGTTGTTCCAATTATTCCAATTTCTATGGGAGCTAGGTTGTGTCTTACTCTTTTGGGATGCCGCCCATCCCCTCCAGGGAATCCTGGACCCACAAAATTAATGCCAAGTAGTTCTCAAAGTGCCTCTCTAAACACTTTCTGCGATCCGTTTTGTGTGTGCAGATGGAAATCTCCACTCCAAGAAAAGCAGAGTTGACTCACAAAAGAGCCAACACACAACTCCCCCCTGCAATGCAGCAAGCCACAACTTGCAGAGCTGTCGACACAGCCACGTTTTAAAAGTTACAACGAGCCTTTGCAGTAGCCTTGGCCGAATCGGGAAGAAGCAATCTATCGACTGAGGCAGAAGGGTTTTTAAAATATATATATATATATTTATTATTATTATTATTATTATTATTATTATTATTATTATTATTATTATTTTATTTTAGCCAGGCTGTTAAAACAGAACAGAGAAGGCAAGAATTTTGACCCACTGCCAATGAGATAAATCTTTTTTTAAAAAAACTTCGGACATCATTCCCTGTTCAAAAACTTGGCAGAAAGTTTACAACTGGTGGAACATTAAAAAAGATCCTTAAAGATATTATAACAAAGTATTGAATAGTTAAATTTACTAGATTTAATATATTACATAGTGATATTTGATAGATAAGTTTATTTCTTTTTTTTTAATTGATTTTAATTATTTTAATTATAATTATATAACTGCTGGATAGTATTGAAAAGTTAAGATTTTTATGTCAGCATATATTAAATAGAGATATTTTATTGATAAGTTTATTTTTCTGTATTGATCTAAAATAGAATTAGTTTCTTTTTTTTTCTGTATTAAGTAGACTTCTATATCGAGCGGAGCAATTGTAGCTCCTTTTTGTGTTAAATGTTGTATGTCTTGTCCTGTCTTATATTTTTAAAAAAATCAATAAAAAATATTTAAAATAAAAGCAAAAATTTCTCGCCAGCGGTTTCCAACCCAATCCTTCCTTCTTTTTTTTCCCAACTCGCCAAGGAGATGGCAGAGTTAAATCTTCAGGGAAAGATTACCGAAAGTTACCAACCTGCTTTTCAGTTAAAAATAAAATAAAATAAAAAAACCTTTACAAATCCAATTGATCCGAGATTACAGGGTCCGGTTTCAAGGCAGGGAAATGTAATAAAAAGAGAAGAAAAGGAACCGGGGGGAAAAAAAAAAGCGACGCACAGCATTTTATTAAATGCGTCCATCGATGGCGTCAGCATAGCTGCAATCTATTTACATTCTCCCTGTTGCTAAAAGAGAAGTAGAAGGCATCTTTGCAAGCCTTGAGGCTTCGGAGCTAAAACAGCCAACGCCAAATGAGATTCTCCATCATCCAGATCATGGTTGTCCCAAAGATGCTCTTTTTCCCCCCCAAGACGCAGCTGGGATTTCTGGTTTTTCTTTTAAAGACGTTTCGCTTCTCATCCAAAGAAGCTTCTTCGATTCTGAGTGGATGGTGGGGAATGGACGGACTGATACTCCTTACAGACAGCTGGCCTTCTCCAGGTCCCGTCGGCCAGACAATGTCGTCTGGCGGGGTCTAGGGGAAGAGCCTTCTCTGTGGCGGCCCCGGCCCTGTGGAATCAGCTCCCTCCATAGATTTGCACTGCCCCCACCTTCCTTGCCGCCTCTATGTTGGTTGAGGCAGGCAGGAGTCCCTTGGGTCCCATTTGTTGGGGGTCAAAGGAAAGGGGAGGGTCTTGCCTTCTCTTTCTGCTCAAGATCCCCATGGACAATTGGTGGGTCACTGTGGGACACAGAATGCTGGACTCAATGGGCTTTGGCCCGAGTCAGCATGGCTCTTCTTTTGTTCTTATGTTCTTGCCTTTCGCAAGAGTCTTCAGACTCATTTATGTCACCAGGCATGGGGCAATTAGATCAACACACACCCCTCCCGGCCCCATTTACTAAATCTGATGTGGTTGTGAATGAATTGGCTGACTGATTTTAATATACAGTATTGGAAATTTGGTTTGTAATTTTTAATTAATTAGATTTGTTGTTGCATTGTTTATATTGTGTCTTGTGAGCCACCCCGAGTCTTCGGGGAAGGGCAGCATTCAAATCTAAATAATAATAATAATAATAATAATAATTATTATTATTATTATTATTATTATTATTATTATTATTGTTGTTGTTATTATTATTATTATTATTATTATAAGAAATAACGACAACAACATTTGGAGCAAATAGACAATGGGGAAAAATCAAATACAGGGTTTGGAATACATTCTTGGCAGAGAGTAACAATGAAAGAGCTTGCAAGCCAGTAAGAGCTGAGAACATCATTAGTACCTGGTTAGAGCTGGAAAGAAACTTACTCAGAACAAGTTAAAGTAATGAAAAAACCCTGCAAAGACTTAGAGCTTAGAAAACATTCTTCTTTACAGAGAGTAACAATAAAAGAGCCTGCAAGGAAAGAGCTGGGAAGATCGTTAACAGCTAGTTAGGGCTGAAAAAAAGCTACAGAGTATAAGACGCACCCTAATTATCAGCCTCTTTTAGGGAGGAAAAAGGTGCATCTTATACACCAAAAAATACGGTAAGTCACCTTTTCCAGTGCCGTCGTCACTTTGGAACAGTCACTAAGTGAAACGTTGTAAGCCAAGGATTGTCTGTACTCATGTCGAACGTAGCTTTTTGTGTCTGTTGTAAAGAAAACACTGTGGCTTGTGGTCAGTCCAAGGTGGATGTTTGTTAGTATAAAAATAGGAACATGTGCAATTGAGACCCATCAAAGCAGAGTAAAGTTACTCCATGTGATTTATTCCCAAAGGGCATTTCTGCCAACAGCATGACAAGCCGGCTCTTAGCACAGACTTCAATGATGAAGATAATAATAAAAATAATCATTTACCGAGAACAGTTTAATCCTGTGACAGTACAGGTAGTTCTTCATTTACAAGAATTAGCTTATTGACTGTTATATATACAGCACTTATATACAAGGGGGGGGGGGGAGATACTTTTCTTGCTGAATATAAGAAATGATTTGCCTGATGTATAGTTGGAATCAGTAAACTAGGAACACTGGGTTTTAGAAACATAGAAACATAGAAGACTGACGGCAGAAAAAGACCTCATGGTCCATCTAGTCTGCCCTTATACTATTTCCTGTATTTTATCTTACAATGGATATATGTTTATCCCAGGCATGTTTAAATTCAGTTACTGTGGATTTATCTACCACGTCTGCTGGATGTTTGTTCCAAGGATCTACTACTCTTTCAGTGAAATATTTTCTCACGTTGTTTTTGATCTTTCCTCCAACTAACTTCAGATTGTATCCTCTTGTTCATGTGTTCACTTTCCTATTAAAAATACTTCCCTCCTGGACCTTATTTCACCCTTTAACATATTTAAATGTTTCGATCATGTCCCCCCCTTTTCCTTCCATCCTCCAGACTATATACTTAATGATTGAGTTCATTAAGTCTTTCCTGATACATTTTATGCTTAAGACCTTCCATCATTCTTGTAGCCCGTCTTTGGACCCGTTCAATTTTGTTAATACAGTGATCCCCCGCTCGTTGCGAGGGTTCCGTTCCAGGACCCCCCGCAACGAGCGGGTTTTCGCGAAGTAGCGCTGCGGAAGTAAAAACACCATCTGCGCATGTGCAGATGGTGTTTTTAACTTCCGCAGCGCTAGCGAGGAGCCGAAGATTGGGGGCGGCGCGGCTGTTTTAAAACATCGCCGCCGACATGGGGGGCTCGCTAGCACCCCCCCGAACCCCCAACCCGGGTTTGGGGGGGTGCTAGCAAGCCCCCCATGTCGGCGGGGACATTTTAAAACACCCGCGCGGCTTTCCAATGAGTCCCAAAGACAAACGCGGAAGTTTGACGTTTGTCTTCGGGACTCATTGGAAAGCTCCGATCGTTTTAAAACAGTTGCGCCGTTCTCCGCTGACTCCTGGCGAACTTCCCCGCTTTAGGAGTCAGCGGAGAACGTCGCGCCTGCTTTAAAATGATCAGAGCTTTCCAATGAGTCCCGAAGACAAACGCGGAAGTTTGACGTTTGTCTTCGGGACTCATTGGAAAGCTCCGATTGTTTTAAAACAGTTGCGCCGTTCTCCGCTGACTCCTGGCGAACTTCCCCGCTTTAGGAGTCAGCGGAGAACGGCGTGCCTGCTTTAAAACGATCGGAGCTTTCCAATGAGTCCCGAAGACAAACGCGGAAGTTTGACGTTTGTCTTCGGGACTCATTGGAAAGCTCCGATCGTTTTAAAACAGTTGCGCCGTTCTCCGCTGACTCCTGGTGAACTTCCCCGCTTTAGGAGTCAGCGGAGAACGGCGCGCCTGCTTTAAAACGATCGGAGTTTTCCAATGAGTCCCGAAGACAAACACGGAAGTTTGACGTTTGTCTTCGGGACTCATTGGAAAGCTCCGATCGTTTTAAAACAGTTGCGCCGTTCTCCGCTGACTCCTGGCGAACTTCCCCGCTTTAGGAGTCAGCGGAGAACGGCGCGCCTGCTTTAAAACGATAGCTTTCCAATGAGTCCCGAAGACAAACGCGGAAGTTTGATGTTTGTCTTCGGGACTCATTGGAAAGCTCCGATCGTTTTAAAACAGTTGCGCCGTTCTCCACTGACTCCTGGCGAATTTCCCCGCTTTAGGAGTCAGCGGAGAACGGCGCGCCTGCTTTAAAACGATCGGAGCCGGCCGGCTCCGATCGTTTTAAAACAGGCGCGCCGTTCTCCGCTGACTCCTGGCGAACTTCCCGGGCGAAGGGCGAAGGGCGGACGGGCGGGTGCTGGGGGGGACTTCGCCCTCCCGCCAGCAAGAGGGGGAAGACCCAGGGAAGCCGCCCAGCAGCTGATCTGCCGGGCGCCATCTACACATGCGTGCCCATAGAAAAAAGGGCACGCATGCGCAGATGGTGTTTTGACTTCCGGGTTCAAAAATCGCAAATTACCCTGTTCGCAATGGTCGGGGACGCAATAACCGGGGGATCACTGTATCTCTTTGTAGGTGAGGTCTCCAGAACTGAAGACAGTATTCCAAATGTGGTCTCACCAGCGCTCTATATAAGGGGATCACAATCTCCCTCTTCCTGCTTGTTATACCTCTGTTTTCACACAACATACATGTTATTAAGTTCAAGTTATTACTTTGAACTTTACATAATCATCCTAGAATCTAGGTTAGAAACTACCTGTAAATATTGATTTTTCTAATTCAATGCAGAGGTTTTATTTTTTTTAAAAAAAAGTTTTTCCAAATTTTAAAAACAACTTTTCTATAATTTAATACAGATCTATGACTGTTTTTTTTAAGTTTTTCACATTTCTTATAATTACCTCTTTATAAATACATATATTACATTACACGTTTATATATTTCTTGCTGTTTGTACATCCTTTCACATTTTATCCCAGTCTTTATTGCCAATCCAATTATTCCAAATCTGATGCTATTCTGAAATGCTAATTCCCTTAATCCTCATGGTCATCCTATCTATTTCTGCACATCTAAAGATTTTGCCTGTGATATTATTTTCTGGCAGGGTAACAATGCAGAGGGTTTCTATTAATTCTAAATTCTGTGTGAATTTTATTTCCAGTAGAAATTAGTGTATTGATCTTGGATTCTATTCAGGTATCATGTATGCTATTTAATTTTCAAAGATCAATCTATAATTTAGATTATCTATTAATTTAAGTTATAAAATATATTTTAAAAATAACATTTTTTCTATAAACTGTTCTGTTAAATAATTATTTAATTTGGTTTTTTAAAAATATTTTCTTTCCCTAGCAGCTGACTACAAATAGCTTCCAGCAGGCCTGAGGTCGTTGATTGGATGGTGTAGGGTTCTCCTTTACTTTGGAAAGGAAATTGTTCTTTTTTAGATGTCCTGATATCAAATTGTATGTGTTATGTATTTTTCCTTGGTGAGCACCTAGAGTCCATAGGGAGTTGGGCAGCGTACAAATTGAATTGAATACATAGATATATGCACACATACATACATGCATACATACAAACATACATACCATACATACATACAGGTTATATATATTGTTATATTTAGGAAGTGGGGTTTGTTCTCTGAATATATGCAATTGCATATACAGTGATCCCCCGCTCGTTGCGAGGGTTCCGTTCCAGGACCCCCCGCAACGAGCGGGTTTTCGCGAAGTAGCGCTGCGGAAGTAAAAACACCATCTGCACATGTGCAGATGGTGTTTTTACTTCCGCAGCGCTAGCGAGGAGCCGAAGATTGGGGGCAGCGCGGGTGTTTTAAAACGTCCCCGCCGACATGGGGGGCTCGCTAGCACCCCCCCAAACCCGGGTTGGGGGTTCGGGGGGTGCTAGCGAGCCCCCCATGTCGGCGGGGACGTTTTAAAACACCCGCGCGCCTTCCCAACTGAGCCCTCAAGCCAAGCGCAGAAGTTCGCCCTGGCGCAGGCAACACGCGCTGCCATCTTCCGGGCCAGCCAGGCTCAGCGGATCAAGCCCGGCTCCTCTCGGCCCAGCATCCCGGGCCAAGCGGCTGCCTTCCGTCACTGAGCCTGGCTCGCCCGGAAGATCGTAGCGCGCGTTGGCTGCAGCGGCGGCGACATTGCTGCCGGCTTGGCTTCCCTCGCCGCTGCAGCCAACGCGCGCTACAATCTTCCGGGCGAGCCAGGCTCAGTCATGGAAGGCAGCTGCTTGGCCCGGGATGCTGGGCCGAAAGGAGCTGGGCTTGAAGATCGCAGCGCGCGTTGGCTGCGGTGGCAAGGGCTTGCGATGGAGGGTGGAGGAAGCGGCCATGGGAGGGCGAGCTGCCTCAGGGAGGAGGATCGGGCGGGACCAGGTGGGGGCTGGAATTTCTCCGCTGGGAAGAAGCGGCGATGTATCATCCGTCTACCTCTGTCGGCTGCTCCGGGCCAGGGCGAAGGGCGGGCGAGCGGGTGCTGGGGAGGGCTTCTCGCCCTCCCGCCAGCAAGAGGGGGAGCGAACGGCGTGGGCGGGCGAAGGGCGGGCGAGCGGCAGCGAGGAGTTTGCATGGGCGGTGGGGAAACTCCTCGCTGATGCCAGCAAGAGGGGGAAGACCCAGGGAAGCCGCCCAGCAGCTGATCTGCCGGGCGCCATCTACGCATGCGTGCCCATAGAAAAAAGGGCACGCATGCGTAGATGGTGTTTTGACTTCCGGGTTGAAAAATCGCAAATTACCCTGTTCGCAATGGTCGGGGACGCAATAACCGGGGGATCACTGTATATAGTTGCACATATACAACTGACCACTTAGCGCTCATCAAATGATCTAAGTGCCAAACCCACTGCAACAACATCCCCCAAAAGGCCTCAAGAGTTGCTAACCTAATCCTACATAGCTTCTGCTCGGGCAATCTCACACAACTCACCAGACCAATCCTTGAATACAGCTCATCTGTCTGGAACTCACACTGTATTTCAGACATAAACACTCTAGAACAGCAGTCCTCAAACTACAGCCCGGGGGCCGGATGCGGCCCGCTGAGGCAATTTATCTGGCCCACGGCAGCACACTGAGATTTTACATGGAGCCGGGTGTTGGAGTTGAGGGCGGGGAGCGACGAAAGTGCAACGCCGGCTAAAGTTTTTCTTTTTTTTGAATAGCAAAGGTTTTTCTTATTTTGAATGTTGCACGTGCACGAGCACTCCCCATCCCCTTGTGGGCTGGCAGGGAGATGGGGGCGGAGAGGCCACAACCGAGAGGCTCGGCACCTGCCCATCCGCAGCGGGCGATAGCGGCTGCGGCTGCCTTTCTTTCTCCCACCTATATCTACATCCGCTGGCCATCACTGCAGGTTCCTCAGGCGGGAGCTGCCACTCCCCCCTGGGCAGCCCAGCCAGGCAACCGTAGAAAGTGAGCGGGACAGAGAGAAAGAGAGAGAGATAGATAGTGAGAGAGAGAGAGAGAGAAAGAAAACAAGAGAAAGAGTGAGAGAGAGAGAGAAAGCAAGCAAGAGAGAGAGGGACAGAGAGAGAGAAAGAAAGGGAGAGATAGAGAGGGAGAGAGGAAGAGGGAGAGATAGAGTGAGAGAGAGAGGAAGAAATCAAGAGAGAGAAAGAAAGCAAGAGAGAGAGAGAAAGGAAGAGGGAGAGATAGAAAGAGAATGAGTGAGAGAGAAAGAAAGCAAGAGAGAGAAAGAGGGACAGAGAGAAAGAGAGAAAGAAAGGAATAGAGAGGGAGAGAGAAGGAAAGAGGGAGAGATACAAAGAAAGTGAGCGAGAGAGAGAGAAAGACAGTGAGAGTGAGAGAGAGAGAAAGAGAGAGAAAAAAAGGAGAGGAAGGAAGAGAGAGAGAAAGAAAGAAAGAGAAAACTCGGCAAGGTGTTCGGGACTTGCTCCACTTCACCTCCTCCTCCTCCCTCAAGGCGGCGGCATTAATAAAACCGCAGAGGTTTTTTTTACAGTCTGACCCTCCAACAGTCTGAGGGACAGTGAACTGGCCCCCTGTGTAAAAAGTTTGGGGACCCCTGCTCTAGAAAACGTCATGAGATACTTTACCAGAAGAGCCCTTCACTCCTCCACTTGCAACAGAATCCCCTACGCAACTAGACTTACAAGTCTAGGCTTAGAAAGCTTAGAACTACGTCGCCTTTAACACGACCTAAGCAGAGCCCATAAAATCATCTGCTACAACGTCCTTCCTGTCCACAACTACTTCAGCTTCAACCACAACAATACACGAGCATACAACAGATACAAAAATTAAAGTAAACCGCTCTAAACTCGACTGCAAGGAAATAGGACTTTAGTAATCGAGTAGTTGATGCATGGAACTCACTACCTGACTGTAGTATCATCGCCTAACCCCCAAAACTTTACTCTTAGATTATCCACTGTTGATCTCTCCCGATTCCTAAGACTCGACTTGATTAGAGTAGAGTAGAGTTGAGTAGAATAGAAAATAAGGAGTGAAGTGGAATGGAATAGAATTAAAATAGGATAGGATAGGATAGAAAATAGGGAGTGGAATGGAATAGAATTAAAATTAAAATTATTAAAATTAAAATCAAAATTAATTAAAATTAAAATTATTAAAATTAAAATAATAGAATAGAATCGGAATAGAATAGGCATAGAATAGAACAGAATAGATGGAGTGGAGTAGGATGGGATGGGACCAGGAATAAAATATTAGATTGAAACAGAACAGAATACAACATAACAGAGTGCAGAACAGAGCAGAATTATCTATTGGCCCAGTGTGGTTGGACACACACAAGGAATTTGTTTCCTGTGCATAAGCTCTCAGTGTGCATTACAAGCAATTGGTGATAAATCACGGATCGTAAAATACGTTCATCACAAATCACAGGCTACAATACTCAGTTTTAAACATGCCTGGGATAAACATCTATCCATCCTAAGATAAAATACAGAAAATAGTATAAGGGCAGACTAGATGGACCATGGGGTCTTTTTCTGCCGTCAGACTTCTGTGTTTCTATGTTTCTGTTTCAGTGACAACCGTACGATATTAAATAAGCAACCGACACAAATTATAACTAGGGTACTAAACAGAACCATACAAATGGTAAGATGCAAGTAATGAAGTTGTAGTCCTAAAGAGAGAAGGAAGTAGGCAATAGAAATCACTGGAAGGAAGAATAGTAAGTTTGACAATGTTGTGGCAATGAGTTGTTTGTTTGGTTTATTTACTTGATTGATTGATTAGCCGCCCAACTCCTTCCGGACTTTGGACAGCCTACAATTTTAAACAATGTAAAAACTATTTTAGAACCCTAAAAAATAAATCATTCATATCCTTAGCAGAGTGCATGGGGCGGAGGGGTCAGTAACTCGGTTGTTAAGTGAATCTGGCCACCCCTTTAACGTTGCTCAACAGAAGGTCACAAAAATGACCGTCATAAATACGGGTCAGCTGCCAAGTGTCCGAATTTTGATCCCCTGACCCAGGGGACGGTCGCTATGTGTGAAAAACAGCCACAAGTCCCTTTTTTTTTCCCCCAGCGAAGTTTCGTCCCTTCGAACCGTCCCGGAAATAACAAACGGTTGTAAACTTGACAACGGCCTGCACGGTGGTTGTTCTCCTAGGTAGCAGGAAGGGCATTCTGCACATGGTCAGAGGCCTTCCTTCCAGGAATGTTCAGAGACACCAACCCCTTTTCCTAGGACAGGGGTAGGCAAAGTTGGCTCTTCTAAGACATGCGGACTTCAACTTCCAGAATTCCTGAGCTAGCATGATAGGTCCTTCCTTCCAGCGACCGGTTAGGTCCCACACCGGACCAGATTATCTCAGGGACCGCCTTCTGCTGCACGAATCCCAGCAACCAGTTAGGTCCCACAGAGTGGGTCTTCTCCGGGTCCTGTCAACTAAACAATGCCGCTTGGCGGGACCCAGGGGAAGAGCCTTCTCTGTGGTGGCCCCGGCCCTCTGGAACCAACTCCCCCCAGAGATTAGAATTGCTCCCACCCTCATTGCCTTTCGTAAGCTACTTAAAACCCACCTCTGCCGCCAGGCATGGGGGAATTAAGATATTCTTTCCCCCGAGGCCTTTACAATTTTATGCATGGTATGTTTGTATGTATGATTGGTTTTTATATAATGGGTTTTTAACTGTTTTTGGTATTGGATTTTGTTATTTACTGTTTTACTGCTGATGTTAGCCGCCCCGAGTCTGCGGAGAGGGGCGACATACAAATCCAATAAATAAATAAATAAAATAAAATATTATTGTTGTTGTTATTATTATTATTAAGTTTTATTTATAAACATATATACACATAACACACAAAACAAAGACATTTAAAAACATTGGACATTTGTGCAGCAAATCTGTGTTACAATTCTTATTGTGCCCACACTTTATATTACACAACAATTTTTACATATTTATGATAAACCAGTTTTCCAACTCGTTCTCCTAGATAGCAGGAAGGGCACTCTGCACATGGTCAGAGGCCCTTCCTTCCAGGAACATCCAGAGACACCAATCAGCTCTTTGGGGGGGGGGGCAAAGGAGACAGGCCAAGAAGGCCCCAAAATAAGCCAAAACAACCTAATCCAGCGATCTTCCAAGGATGCGCCAAAAGCGCAACTCAGTTGCAATCAATCTCAGGGCAACATTGTTACTATAACACAAAACACACAAAGACACTCACACAAAAGCCTGCGCGCTCCGCAAAGGTGGGAAAGGAGGCCTTTGCGCCCCTCTGGGGTGGCTCCAAGGGATGCCCCCCCCTCCGATTCCCATCCAACAAACACGCGCACCGCGATCCTGAGAGCCCGGGGGCGCCCGCTTGCAAAAAGGCTGCCCGAGGTTTGCACGCCCCAAAGAAACCACCCCGCCCCCCGGAGACTTTCCAAGCTCGCCCCCTTTTATGACTTCCCCCCTCCCCGATCCTCCAAAAAGCGCTGCGCAAAACTAGGCGGGCATGAGGATGCGCGCGCAGCTTCTCACCTGCAACACTTCGCCGCCGCCTTGCCCGGGTTGAAAAAGCAAGACTCGAGCCCTACACTGCGCCTGCGCGGGATGAGCGGAGCTCTCCCTCCTCCTCTTCCCATTCTCGCCGCTTGCCGAACGCTCCGAGGAGGGAACCGGCTCCGCCCCTTTCTAGGCCGAGCGCTCACTCTCATTGGTCGTAGTTCGCAGCGTTGCTGGAAGCGGTGGGCCGGCTGGCCGGCGGGACTCGCGAGACCGGCATGCCTCTCGGGTTGGAAAGGGAGATTGTAGGAGGAGTGGGAGAGGGGGCGGGGAAGGAGCGTGCCGTCACATCCCCAGCACCGTTCTGATTGGCTCCCTTCGGATTGACCCCAGCAGGGATTCTCATTCATAAATTTGGAAAGGGGAAGTGAGGCTTTGAAAATCTCAGTGGGGTTTTCTAAGGCAGCGTTTCCCAACCTTGGCAACTTGAAGACATTTGGACTGGGGAATTCTGGGAGTTGAAGTCCAGATATCTTCAAGTTGCCAAGGTTGGGAGTAGAATGGAATAGAATAGAATAGAATTTTATTGGCCAAGTGTGATTGGACACACAAGGAATTTGTCTTGGTGCATATGCTCTCAGTGTACATAAAAGAAAAAGACACATTTGTCAAGAATCATATGGTACAACACTTAATGATTGTCATAGGGGTCAAATAAGCAATGAAGAAACAATCTGTAGATCTGCAGGGCAGCGGTTCAAATCTCATCACCGGCTCAAGGTTGACTCAGCCTTCCATCCTTCCAAAGTGGATGAAATGAGGACCCAGATTGTCAGATAGGCTGGCTCTGTTTAAAAAAAAGGGCTATTGCTAACATGTTGTAAGCCGCCCTGAGTCTAAGGAGAAGGGCGGCATAAAAATCAAATAAATAAATAAATAGATAGATGGATGGATGGATGGATAGATAAATATAACATAATCAGTATCATAAAATCCCCAACTACACAACCGTACACATTCAACCCAGTTAGTCATACAATGGAAGTCAGAAAACCCAACGAAGGGGGGATGTAATCATCCCCACGCCTTTACTCTTTACTCTTTATCACAGTCACTCATGCCCTCATCACCTCGAGGTTCAACTACTGCAATGCTCTCTACATGGGGCTACCTCTGAAGAGTGTTCGGAAACTACAGATCATGCAGAATGCAGCTGCGAGAGCAATCATGGGCTTACCTAGGTATGCCCACGTCTCATCAACACTCCATGGCCTGCATTGGTTGCCGATTAGTTTCCAGTCACAATTCAAAGTGATGGTAATGACCTATAAAGCCCTACATGGCATCGGACCAGAATACCTCCAGGACCGTCTTCTGCCGCATGAATCCCAGCGGCCGATTAAGTCCCACAGAGTCGGTCTTCTCCGGGTCCCGTCGACTAAACAATGTCGTCTGGCGGGGCCTAGGGGAAGAGCCTTCTCTGTGGCGGCCCCAGCCCTCTGGAATCAACCCCCCCTCCTCGCCTTTTGCAAGTCTCTGAAAACCCACCTATGTCGCCAGGCATGGGGTAGCTCATGTATCTATCCCCTTGCTAATAGGATTTATGTATGGTATCATTGGTTTTTGTGATTATATTTAATGATAAAGGTTTTAGACAAAAATTTTAATTATTGGATTTGTTATATGTTGTTTACTATTGTTGTGAGCCGTCCCGGGTCTTCGGAGAAGGGCGGCATACAAATCTAATAAATTATTATTAAATTATTATTATTATTATTATTATTATTATTATTATTAGTAGTAGTAGTAGTAGTAGTAATAGTAGTAGTATTAATCAGACATCTTTGACTACAAAGCCCATCACCTCCACCACCTAGAGATGGCTGTGTGTGATGGGAAGTGTAGTCCAAGACAAGCTTCCAGACCTACCGTTTAGGACATTTCAAAGACAAATTCAACGCTGAGGGGCAGTTAATTTTCCAAGGAAAAATAATATCAAAATTAAAATGTTGGAATGGACCCTGTCCATTTGGAGAACAACCTCAAGACAAGTCTGGATAATTTACCATAAAATTTACGACATAATTATCCGAATGGCTAAGAAGGAGGTCAGGGAGGCATATATTTATTTCTCTAAGTTCATTATTTTGTACAGATAGCTTTCCAAAGGCCTGAACTCTATCGTTTGTCACTGGTAGATTAATTCTAATGTGAAAGTTGGACACTGTGGCTTGCAATAAATATGTCGAATTTAGTTTCCCGATAGTCCAGCGAGATGGGTGATGCTAAAAATCGACTGCCACAAGGTCATCTGGGAAGGGTTCCCCAGCATGGATGAAGTTTGGAGTCCTAATTGTAGACTCATAGGGCTGGCAGGGATCTTAGTGGACCTCTAGTCTAACCCCCCCTCTCCAGGAAAGGAAGAAGTTGTCCAAATGTTTCTGGATAGAGTCCAGTGATGCCGCACCCACAACTCTGGGAACTAAGCTGTTCCATGGGTTGGTTGTTCTCATGATCACCATGGTCTAGTGATTGGCCCACAGTCAGCCAATCATCATCCGTGGTTAAGGAGGTACTAGAACTCACATCAACACAGTTAAGGAGGACCTAGAACTCATCACCACCACCTAGTGATTGGCCCAAAGTTATCCAAACATCTTTCACAGTTAAGGAGGACCTAGAATTCACCACCGCCTAGTGATTGGCCCAAAGTTAGCCAATCATTATCCATGGTTAAGGAGATACTAGAACTTCCCATCACCACAGTTAAGGAGGACCTAGAACTCACCACCACCTAGTGATTGGCCCAAAGTTAGCCAATCATTATCCATGGTTAAGGAGATACTAGAACTTCCCATCACCACAGTTAAGGAGGCTAGAACTCACCACCACCTAGTGATTGGCCCAAAGTTAGCCAAACATCTTTCACAGTTAAAGAGGACCTGGAACTTACCACCACCTATTGATTGGCCCAAAATCAGCCAACCATCACCCATGGTTAAGGATGTACTAGAACTCAACATGTGCCGGTGCCTGGAGGCTGTTGGGGTCTGGATGGGTGTCAACAGACTCAAACTCAACCCGGATAAGACGGAGTGGCTGTGGGTTCTGCCTCCCAGGGACAATTCCATCTGTCCGTCCATAACCCTGGGGGGGGGATTATTGACCCCCTCAGAGAGGGTCCACAACTTGGGCGTCCTCCTCGATCCACAGCTCACATTAGAGAAACATCTTTCAGCTGTGGCGAGGGGGACGTTTGCCCAGGTTCGCCTGGTGCACCAGTTGCGGCCCTATTTGGACCGGGAGTCACTGCTCACAGTCACTCATGCTCTCATCACCTCGAGGCTCGACTACTGTAACTTTCTCTACATGGGGCTTCCTTTGAAGAGCGTTCAGAAACTTCAGATCGTGCAGAATGCAGCTGCGAGAGCAATCATGGGCTTCCCAAGGTATGCCCATGTTACTCCAACACTCCACAGTCTGCATTGGTTGCCGATCAGTTTCCGGTCACAATTCAAAGTGTTGGTCTTGATCTATAAAGCCCTTCATGGCATCGGACCAGAATACCTCCAGGACCGCCTTCTGCCGTATGAATCCCAGCGACCGATTAGGTCCCACAGAGTTGGCCTTCTCTGGGTCCTGTCGACTAAACAATGTTGTTTGGCAGGTCCCAGGGGAAGAGCCTTCTCTGTGGCGGCCCCGACCCTCTGGAACTAGCTCCCCCCTGAGATTAGAACTGCCCCACCCTCCTTGCCTTCCGCAAACTCCTTAAAATCCACTTCTGCTGTCAGGCATGGGGGAACTGAGATAACTTCCCCAGGCCTATACTGTTTATGTATGGTATGTTATGTGCATGTTTGTTTGTTTTAAAATTATGGGTTTTTAGCTTTCTAATTATTGAATTTGTATTATATATTGTTTTCTGTTGCTGTTGTGAGCCGCCCCGAGTCTGCGGAGAGGGGGCGGCATACAAATTTAATAGATAGATAGATAGATAGATAGATAGATAGATAGATAGATAGATAGATAGATAGATAGATAGATAGATAAAATAATAGTGATTGCCCCCAAAATCAGCCAACCATCTTTCATGGTTAAGGAAGACCTAGAACTCACAACTGCCTAGTGATTGGCCGAAAGTCAGCCAACCAGCCTTTGTGGTTAAGGCTCACCATCTTCCTGCTTCCCACCTGGTGCTCTAACCACTAGGCCACACTAGTTATTTTCTGCTTCTGATTAGTTTGTGTTAGTTTTTATGTGCCTTGCAAAACTTCAATAAAATCTGTTTGAGAAAGCATTAAGGTTATAAAGATATATCCTGATGACAGCTTCGGAGGGCTTCTCCCCACCCCTTTCCTGGATGTCTCCAAGATTTGATACCTGGTGTTCTCTGCATCCCATAAATCTTCACCGCCCGAAATGATTAAACTGAAACAGCTGCTTGTAATGACTGAAAAAATAAGGAGCTGAGACAACAATGGGCTTCAGACTTAATGCTACCAATTACAGAAATACGCAGGGCCTGTAAAAATTGTTATTATTACATTTAAAATGGCTACCACCGATGGCTCTGCACCATAAATTCCATAATGCAATTAATTCTTTATGCTTTCCTAATCTGCTTAGAGAGATGATTAAAGTTTCCCTCCTAAACCACATAAAAAGCCAATCATCCCATTTATTAAAATATCTGTAGGATTGTTATAAATGACGCACCTTATTTCACTCTTAATTGCTGCCTTTATTTATTTGCCAGGTGTTGTGTATTTCTGGGTTGGGGGGGTTAAGAGGGAGGAAAAGAGGAAAACAACCAAGGATTTTAATTGTGTCATTATCTTCAATTTGCAGAAGATAATTTAGCTTCTCGCAGGAGGGCTGGATGTCTGTGCTTTGTTTTTTTTAGGAAAACAAAATAAAATAAAATCTCAGGTTTGGCCCTTAGAAGATAGTCATCATGCTTTCTTGGAAGTTGGTACAACTGATTTTTTTAAGGCTGGAATTTGCATATTTACCAAGTTCAGCCTTTGGTTTTTGGCATAAACAACCTTATGCAAAAAAAAGGGAGTGTGGCAGAAAGAGAGAATCACACTCAGATAAATTAAAGGCTAAGAAATAGAAATGTTGTTAATTTGGGGGTTGCATCAATAATATTTGACATGCATTTCTGTGTTTTAATTATCTTTGCAAACCACTTGGTTTTCAGAACTGAAATAGGATTCCATATATTGAATATGCATATATGTATCTCTGCATGCATGTATGTATGTAGTCAGCATTCAAATTAACATTTGGTGGACAATCAACTAAACATGAGCCAACAATGTGCAGCAGCAGCTAAAAAAGCCAACACAATCCTAAGCTGCATCAACAGGGGAATACACTCCAAGACCAGGGAAGTCTTAATACCACTCTACTACGCCCTGGTCCGACCACACCTGGAGTACTGTATTCAGTTCTGGTCACCACACTTCAAAAGAGACATTGAAACTCTGGAGAAGGGGCAGAAAAGAGCAACCAAGATGATTAAGGGACTGGAAACCAAGACTTATGAAGAGAGACTGAGGGAACTGGGCATGGATAGCCTAGAGAAAAGGAGGGCCAGAGCGGACATGATAGCAGTCTACAAGTATACGAGGGGGATGTCACAGAGAGGAGGGGATCACTTTATTCTTCAGGGCACCAGAGGGCTGGACGAGGAACAACGGCTGGAAGCTGACCAAGGAGAGATTCAACATGGAGATAAGGAGGAACTTCCTGACGGTCAGAGCGATCAACCAATGGAACAACCTACCAGTGGACATGGTGAACTCCAACACTCTGGACATTTTAAAGAGAAGATTGAACTGCCACTTGACTGGGGTACTATAGGGTTCCTGCTTGGGCAGGGGGTTGAACTCGATGGCCTTCATGGTCCCTTTCAGCTCTAATAATCAATCAATCAATAAATAAACTTCCTCTTCTCCAAGTTGTCATCAGAATATGGTGAAGGTGATGAGGTGTCTTCCAGGAGCCACTGCCCACAGGGACAGGAGGCGGATTACAAACATTATCAAGGCTGTGAGTAAAGGTAATAAAGTTGATGTGGTGGTGCATCTTGGCACAAACGATTTGTCCCAGAGAAATGTTAATGTAGTAAAAAGAGATTTTCAATGTCTAAGTGTGGAGCTGGGTAAAATAACTGATTCAGTGACTTTCTCAGAGGTGTTACCGGTTTGTGACCAGGAGGGTAAAACAAGTTGTATCAGAGAGTTTAATGTGTGGTTAAGGCAGTGGTGTAAAGCTGAAGGTTTTGGTTATGTAAGTCA
Source organism: Erythrolamprus reginae (assembly GCF_031021105.1). Taxonomy (NCBI): domain Eukaryota; kingdom Metazoa; phylum Chordata; class Lepidosauria; order Squamata; family Dipsadidae; genus Erythrolamprus; species Erythrolamprus reginae. The sequence continues at coordinate 254,547,862 of NC_091952.1, forward strand.
TGATGTCAGTAGGTGGTCTAATAGGGAGATGTTTAAGAGGGATGGTTTGCATCCATCATACAGAGGTGCCCAGGTGCTCGGTGAGGAATTCAGAACTTTTTTGGACAGGCATTTAAACTAGGTAAGGGGGACAGAGATGTACCAGATGTGGAGGATTTCTGTCCCCAACCAATGAGGATAAATCAGTTTCTGGAAGCTTATGAAAAGGGAGCTGTAAATAAAATAGATGTAGTTGTTGATGATAAGGGGCAAACTAATAATGAAAATAATGTTCTTCGGGTAATGTACACAAATGCTCGAAGCTTGAGCAACAAGCTCTGTGAGTTAATGGCCATAATATCTAGAGATAATTTGGATCTGGTTGCCATAACTGAGACATGGTTTAAGGATTCTAATGAATGGGAAATATCCATACCAGGATATACACTGTATAGGAAGGATAGAATAGAGAGAAGGGGAGGTGGAGTAGCCATTTATGTTAAAGAAAGTCTAAAAACAATACTAATTCAAAATACATGTAAAGATCTGGAAACCCTCTGGATTTGCATGCAAAATAAAGACGGTTCTGTCATTAGAATTGGGGTGATCTATAGGCCTCCAGGGCAATCTGAGGAACATGACAACAAGATGGTGGATGAGATTACCCTAATGGCAGTAAAGGGAGATATTGTGGTTATGGGTGATTTCAACATGCCTGATGTTGACTGGAATATCCCCAGTGCCCTTACATGCAAAAGTAAGAATATAGTAGAGGCCTTTACAGGAGCAGCTATGGCACAGCTGGTTAAGACACCAACTAGAGGGGAGAATATTCTAGATTTAGTTTTTACGAATGGGAATTGGGTTTCAGAGGTCAAGGTGGGAGAAAATTTAGGTTGCAGTGACCATCTATGTTTGTGGTTTGATGTAAAAACTGATGGTGAACAATCCTATACTGCAACCAAAGTATTGGATTTCAGAAAAACAAATTTTAATGCAATGGGGGAATATTTAAATAATGAATTAAAGGGGAGGGATAAAATGGCAGGAGCAAGCACCCAGTGGACTGTATTAAAAAAGGCCATCTTAAAAGCCACAAGACTTTATGTAAAGCAAGTAACTAAAGGTAAAAGGAAGAAGAAACCGCTATGGTTTAGCAATGATGTAAGGGCTATAGTCAATGAAAAAAAGGCTGCCTATAGGAGGTATAAAGAGTCTGGAAGTATAGCTGATAGAGAGGTGTATAAAATGAGACAGAAGGAGGCGAAACAGATAATATATGCTGCTAAAGCCTCAAAAGAGGAAGAAATTTGCCAAATCTGTAAAGAAGGGGGATAAAACCTTCTTCAGATATATTAGTGATAGGAAGAAGAAAAACTGCAGCATCACAAAGCTTAGTACCGGGAATAATACATGCATTGATGGGAATAAGGAGATCGCTGACCATTTCAATAGCTACTTCTGTTCAGTTTTCTCAAAAGACACCTTAAAAAATAATAATAATACTATAGAGGGATATAGCATTGCTTCCAGCTGTACGGATTCAGCTCCAGTGATCTTAGAAGCCGATGTCTTAGAAGAACTTGAAAGATTAAAGATAAATAAGGCAATGGGTCCAGATGGCATCCTCCCCAGAGTTCTTAAAGAACTCAGATCTGTCATTGCTACCCCCCTGACTGATTTGTTTAACAAATCCCTGTTAACAGGAGATGTTCCTGAGGATTGGAGAATGGCCAGTGTTGTGCCTATCCACAAGAAGGGCAGTAGAGAAGAAGCTGGTAACTACAGGCCAGTTAGCTTGACATCAGTTGTAGTTAAAATGATGGAGACTCTACTCAAAAAGAGGATAAATCAGCATCTAAAAAACAATAACTTATTGGACCCAAATCAGCATGGCTTTACTGAAGGCAAATCGTGTCAGACTAATCTCATTGAGTTCTTTGACTATGTCACAAAGGTGTTGGATCAAGGTGGTGCCGTGGATATTGCCTCTCTGGACTTCAGCAAAGCCTTTGATACGGTTCCACATAAAGAGCTGATAGATAAATTAGTGAAGATTGGACTTAATCCCTGGATAGTTCAGTGGATTTCAAGCTGGCTGAAGCATAGACATCAGAGAGTTATTGTTAATGGTGAGTATTCTGAGCAGAGACAGGTTACAAGCGGTGTGCCACAAGGGTCTGTTCTGGGTCCTATTCTTTTTAATATGTTTGTGAGTGACATAGGGGAAGGTTTGGTAGGGAAGGTTTGCCTATTTGCCGATGACTCTAAAGTGTGCAATAGGGTTGATATTCCTGGAGGGGTCTGTAATATGGTAAATGATTTAGCGTTACTAGATAAATGGTCAAAGCAATGGAAACTGCAGTTTAATGTTTCCAAATGTAAAATAATGCACTTGGGGAAAAGGAATCCTAAATCTGAGTATTGCATTGGCAGTTCTGTGTTAGCAAAAACTTCAGAAGAGAAGGATTTAGGGGTAGTGATTTCTGACAGTCTCAAAATGAGTGAGCAGTGTGGTCGGGCGGTAGGAAAGGCAAGTAGGATGCTTGGCTGCATAGCTAGAGGTATAACAAGCAGGAAGAGGGAGATTGTGATCCCCTTATATAGAGCGCTGGTGAGACCACATTTGGAGTACTGTGTTCAGTTCTGGAGACCTCACCTACAAAAAGATATTGACAAAATTGAACGGGTCCAAAGATGGGCTACAAGAATGGTGGAAGGTCTGAAGCATAAAACGTATCAGGAAAGACTTAATGAACTCAATCTGTATAGTCTGGAAGACAGAAGGAAAAGGGGGGACATGATCGAAACATTTAAATATGTTAAAGGGTTAAATAGGGTTCAGGAGGGAAGTGTTTTTAACAGGAAAGTGAACACAAGAACAAGGGGACACAATCTGAAGTTAGTTGGGGGGAAAATCAAAGGCAACTTGAGAAAATATTATTTTACTGAAAGAGTAGTAGATCCTTGGAACAAACTTCCAGCAGACGTGGTTGGGAAATCCACAGTAACTGAATTTAAACATGCCTGGGATAAACATATATCCATTGCAAGATAAAATACAGGAAATAGTAAAAGGGCAGACTAGATGGACCAAGAGGTCTTTTTCTGCCGTCAGTCTTCTATGTTTCTATGAATATCCCCAAGTCCTTGATCTACCTGTCAATTTCATCAATAACTCCAACCAGGTGAAATTGGGATTCTCTGTCAATTCCAATGAAAACGTTGCTTAAAATGGGAAATAATGGGAGTTCCAACTGGTAGCAAAACTGGTTTGTTGGGAAATATCATAGAAAAGAAGTGGAAATGGACTTTAAACCCCCTAAGCAGGTGTTGGACTAGAAGACCTCTAAGGTCCCTTCCAACTCTCCTCTCCCATTCCATGTTTTATTATTCTATTCTATTCTATTCTATTCTATTCTATTCTACTCTACTCTACTCTACTCTACTCTATCTAATCTAATCTAATCTACTCCACCCTACTCTATTCTACTCTGTCTAATCTATTCTATTCTACTCTACTCTACTCTACTCTATATGGGACTGCCTTCTGCCTCATACCTCTCAGCAGCCAATAAGGGCCCACAGGGCTGGCCTTCTCCAGGTCCCGTCTACCAAACAATGTCGGCTAGCCAGGATGCGGGGAAGGACCTTCTTTGTGGTGACTCCAACCCATTGGAATCAACTGCCTCAGGAGATCCATACTATCCCCAATCTACTGGTCTTCTGGAAAGCCATTAAAACCTGGTTTTTCTGGCAGGCCTTCTAATTAGGAATGATTTGACAGTATGTATGCTTCTTTTAAGGGATTATTAATGTATCTTATATTATTATGTGCTGTTTTATTGTTATTATATTTTACATTGTTTTTTTAATCTATTGTGATTATTGTGAACCCTATTGGAGTCCTATTGGAATTGGTGGCATATAAATATCACAAATAATTAAACTATTCTATTCCATTCCAATCCATTCCATTCCATTCTATTCTATTCTATTCTATTCCATTCCATTCCATTCCATTCTATTCTTCATTCCAATATTCTATTCTATTCTATTCTATTCCATTCCATTCCATTCCATTCTATTCTTCATTCCAATATTCTATTCTATTCTATTCCATTCCATTCTATTCTATTCTTCATTTCCATATTCTATTCTATTCTATTCCATTCTATTCTTCATTCCAATATTCTATTCTATTCTATTCTATTCCATTCCATTCTATTCTATTCTTCATTCCAATATTCTATTCTATTCTATTTTATTTGTGCCTAATTGCCCAGCATCTGAGTTTGGATCATACAGGGATGCAACCATGGTTGTAAGTTTGAGGATTAGTCATGAGTTGCTTTTTTTTTTAAATGCCCTTGTAACTTTGAACAGTGACAAAACAAATGATTGTACGTTGAGGAGAACCCTGTATTTAATACCTGACAATCATTTTCTTTTGTGTTAAGCAGAAGTGATTAAGAATTTGGAGAACTCCGAGCTGGAGTCAAAGACGGGGTTGAATGAATAAATGAGATTTTAATATCTTCACCCGAAAGTTATGTCAGTGATGGAAAAGCCTCAGTACCTCTGGAGCATAGCAAATTTTGTCCGTATTCACACCCTCCCCATCTTTATTTATTAAAAATAACCAAGCTTAAGAGGAATTCATTAATGCACCCAACCCTATGGCTGCCCTGAAAGTGAAAGGGGCTTTGCATAAATTGAAGACCGAGGTATTGAAGCACAAAGAGTAGGTCCGATTTGAGAAATTCTTCATGGAATTGGATGCGGCTTTCAGAGGCCGAGGTGAGAAATGTGAAGGTTTTTCCTTCTGTTATTCCTGTCTGTCGGTTCCCTTGAATCACTACAGCGATCGGCTCCTATGAGTACAGTAAGGTATGCAGAACCGGTAGAAAAAAAATGGGTGAACAGTGTGGTTGGGCGGTAGGGAAAGCAAGTAGAATGCTTGGCTGCATAGCTAGAGGTATAACAAGCAGGAAGAGGGAGATTGTGATCCTGCTGTATAGAGCGCTGGTGAGACCACATTTGGAATAATACTGTGTCCAGTTCTGGAGACCTCAAATACAACAAGATAAAATTGAACAGGTCCAAAGACAGGCTACAAGAATGGTGGAAGGTCTTAAGCATAAAACGTATCAGGAAAGACTTAATGAACTCAATCTGTATAGTCTGGAGGACAGAAGGAAAAGGGGGGACATGATCGAAACATTTAAATATGTTGAAGGGTTAAATAAGGTTCAGGAGGGAAGTGTTTTTAATAGGAAAGTGAACACAAGAACAAGGGGACACAATCTGAAGTTAGTTGGGGGAAAGATCAAAAGCAACATGAGAAAATATTATTTGACTGAAAGAGTAGTAGATGCTTGGAACAAACTTCCAGCAGACGTGGTTGGTAAATCCACAGTAACTGAATTTAAACATGCCTGGGATAAACATATATCCCTCCTAAGATAAAATACAGAAAATATTATAAGGGCAGACGAGATGGATCAGGAGGTCTTTTTCTGCCGTCAATCATCTATGTTTCTATGTTTAAAAAATTGATCTATTTTTTTTCTTTTGTTCCCTTCTGGGCTCTGGATATGTTTTTCCTATCACAGTAAATGAGGTTGAATAGGTATAACTTTAGAAGAGCTGTGAGTGGGTGTGTACATACACATACAGTTTAAATAGCAGAGAATGTATATATTTGAGTACCTGTGTGTAATATGTATGTACACATATGGCATATATACATAGAATTAAATAATATATTTTGGATGTTCAGTAACATCCATTGGCTGCCGATCAGTTTCCGGTCACAATTCAAAGTGTTGGTCATGACCTTTAAAGCCCTACATGGCATGGGACCAGAGTACCTCCGGAACCGCCTGCTACCGCACGAATCCCAGCGACCGATAAGGTCCCACAGAGTTGGCCTTCTCCGGGTCCCGTTGACTAAACAATGTCGTTTGGTGGGCCCTAGGGGAATAGCCTTCTCTGTGGCGACCCCGTCCCTCTGGAACCATTAGATTAGAACTGCCCCCACCCTCCCTGTCTTTCGTAAACTACTCAAGACTCATTTATGCCACCAGGCATGGGGGAGTGAAGATATTCCTTCCCCCTAGGCCATTACAAGTTATGCATGGTATGTTTGTGTGTATGTTTGGTTTTATTATAAGGGTTTTTAGTTGTTTTATTAATTGGATTTCTACATGCTGTTTTTATCATTGCTGTTAGCCGCCCCGAGTCTGCGGAGAGGGGCGGCATACAAATCCAATAAATAATAATAATAATAATAATAATAATAATAATAATAATAATAATAATAATAATAGTAAATAGGGAAATTGTATCTCTTTGAGGCAAGGAGAGTCCAGGCACCCTAACCCTAATCCAAACCCTTGACATCATTGACGTCAAATTGGCCACCTTTGAGCCAGTCACATGACCTTTTAAGCCACAACCCAGTCACATGATCGTCAAGCCACTCCCATTTGGTCACATGGACTAGACGTACAATATTCCTGCAACCGTTCTTCATATGTTTTCTTCATATGGAAAGTAACTTCTGCATTTGATGTATAGAAGCTGTTTCTCAAGGCGTGTCCCTCATGATTCCAGCGATATTAAATAACCATCAGGATGAGTAGCCATCTAAATTCATGGGCAACATCACCTCATCGGATGGTTGCGGAGTTCCACAGTTTAATTAAACATTGGGAAAATGAGTTCTTTTATTGGACTTGAAATTTTTCTCATTTTATTTTAATGGCTGTCGACCCAAATCTTCCACCAATGGAAGAAGAGGAGAAACAGGTCTCACTATCTACACACTTCCATCCGAGAGTTAATAATAATAACAACAGAGTTGAAAGGGACCTTGGTGGTCTTCTAATCAAACCCCCTGCTTTGGCAGGAAACTCTACACTACTTCAGACAGATGGTTATCCAACATCTTCTTCAAAACTTCCAGTGTTGGAGCATTCACAACTTCTGGAGGCAAGCTGTTCCACTGATTAATTGTTCTCACTGTCAGGAAATTTCTCCTTAGTTCTAAGCTTCTTCTCTCCTTTTTTAGTTTCCACACATTGCTTCTTGTTCTACCTTCCGGTGCTTTGGAGAATAGCTTGACTCCCTCTTCTTTGGGGCAACCCCTGAGATATTGGAACAGTGCTATCATGTCTCCCCTGGTCCTTTCTTTCATTAAACTAGCCAGGCCCAGTTCCTGCAACCGTTCTTCATATGTTTTAGTCTCCAGTCCCCTAGTCAGCTTTGTCGCTCTTCTCTGCCCTTTTTGTAGAGTCTCCACATCCTTTTTGCATCGTGGTGACCAAAACTGAATGCACGATTCCAAGTGTGGCCTCACCAAGGCCTTATAAAGTGGTATCAACATTTCATGTGATCTTGCTTCTGTTTCTGTTTGCCTCCCTCTGGTTTGGTAGAGATTCAGAGATTATTTATTTATTTGTTTATTTATTTATTATATTATTATTATTTATTGGATTTGTATGCTGCCCCTCTCCGCAGACTTTATTTTATTTGTCATACAAATACAGGAGTACCTCTAGATATGAGTTTAATTCGTTCCAGAAGGGAGCTTGTATGTCGAACAACTCGTATCTGGAACAAATGGCTTTAGACTTTGTTTTTCCCCTCCGAGATAACCAGAAGCAAGGATTCTTGCGCCACCTAGTGGACGCTCGGCTCATATCCTGAATTTGAGCTCGGGTCTCGAAAAGAAATTTCTCTCCCCTCGTGGCTCGTATCTTGGAATACTCGCATGTGGAGCAGCTCATATCTAGAGGTACTACTGTATAGTATTGTATTGTAGTATGTTTAACATAAGTATAAAGTATAGATAGAAAAGATAAAAAGACATTAGGACAGGAACGGTAGGCACAAATGTGCACTTATGCATGCCCCTTAATCTTAATCTTAATCTTAGTCTCAGTCTCAGTCTCAATCTTAATCTTGGAAAAACTGCAGGATGGCAATTAGCAAAACAGTAAAAAGCTGGCTTGGTTGAAATGCATCTTAACAGAATAATATCTATCTGTCTGTCTGTCTGTCTGTCTGTCTGTCTGTCTGTCTGTCTGTCTGTCTGTCTGTCTATCTCATCTATTTATCCATCCATCCATCCATCCATCCATCCAACCATCCATCAAATCTATCGAATCTATCTGTTTATGGTATCTATCTACGGTATCTATCTATCTATCTATCTATCTATCTATCTATCTATCTATCTATCTATCTATCTATCTATCTATCTATCTCATCTATCTATCTCATCTATTTATTTATCCATCCATCCATCCATCCATCCATCCATCCATCCATCCATCTACCCATTCATCCAGCCAGCCAGCTATCCTTGCAAGCAGACAAAGTTTTGAGTCTCTCTCATTTCTCTCTCCGGGTCCAAAGGGTTTGGGTGCCTATGGAGGACAGAAGGGAAAGGGGGGACATGATCGAAACATTTAAATATGTTAAAGGGTTAAATAAGGTTCAGGAGGGAAGTGTTTTTAATAGGAAAGTGAACACAAGAACAAGGGGGCACAATCTGAAGTTAGTTGGGGGAAAGATCAGAAGCAACGTGAGAAAATATTATTTTACTGAAAGAGTAGTAGATACTTGGAACAAACTTCCAGCAGCCGTGGTTGGTAAATCCACAGTGACTGAATTTAAACATGCCTGGGATAAACATATATCCATTGTAAGATAAAATACAGGAAACAGTATAAGGGCAGACTAGATGGACCATGAGGTCTTTTTCTGCCGTCAGTCTTCTATGTTTCTATGTTTCTATGTTTCTATGTTTCTATGGGTTTTGCCTGGCTGTGCTGCACAGGTGCTGAAAGAAGTTGTTGGTGCCGGGCAGTTGTCGGGAGGTGGAGCCCTGTGTTAAAGCCGGTTTCCACATCGGGCATCTCTCCTACCACCCTCGCTTCACAGCGGTAGCACTCCCAAAAAGCTGACGACACCCCCGAAAATCAGCCCCAAGTGCTTATTTGGGGGTTTCACTCTGACCTCCCATGTTTACTGACCCTCCACCGGGATGGCAAAACCGAGTCCTGTTCATGACTCACAGTTCAAACCAAGTGTGTGGGTTGAAAGTTAACGCCCATTTCTTTATGCCTCCTTACACTGCACCGTTCTGAAATCCATTATTCTGTTGTGGAAAGGGTCTTATTAGAGCTCTTTGTAAACTTTAAAGGTCTTTGCCGCATCATGATTATTGTCATCATCAACAACAACCACCTTACAAAGTTTGCCACAATTGGTAAAGTTAGCCAAACTTGGTACTCCCTTTTATTTATTTATTATTTTATTTGTCAAAACGTGTACAAGATGACAGGTATGGTATAAATAGAAACAAAAGCAAAGTAGGTATAGGTACATTTGGACATTAAGACAGTAGGGTGGGATGAAAATAGGAAGGAAGGAAGGAAGGAAAAAAGGAAAAGAAAATGAGAGAAAGAAGGTGAGAGAGAGTTAAAGAAAAAGAAAGAAAGAAAGAAAGAAAGAAAGAAAGAAAGAAAAAGAAAAAAGGAAAGGAAAGGAAGGAAGGAAAGAAGGAAGGAAGGAAAAGAAAAACAGAGAAAGAAGGTGAGGGAGAGTTAAAGAAAAAGAAAGAAAGAAAAAAGGGACCAAATAGGAAGGAAGGAAGGGAGGGAGGAGGAAAAAATGAGTGAGAAAGAATCAGAAGGAAAGAGAGAGAGAAAGAAAAAGAAAGAAAGAAAGAAAAAGAAAGGAAAGAAGGAAGAAAAAAGGGAGAGAGAAATAGAAAGAAAGATGGAAGGGCGGGAGGGAAGAAAGAAAAAGAAACAGAAAGAAAGAAAGAAAGAAAAATAAAGAAGGAAAGGAAGGAAGGAAGGAAGGAAGGAAAAGAAAAACAGAGAAAGAAGGTGAGGGAGAGTTAAAGAAAAAGAAAGAAATGAGAAAGGAAGGAAGAAAAAGAAAGGGAAAAAAAGGGACCAAATAGGAAGGAAGGGAGGAAGGAAGGAAGGAAGAAAGGAAGGAAAGAAGGAAGGAAGGAAGGAGGAAAAAATGAGTGAGAAAGAATCAGAAGGAAAGAGAGAGAGAGAAAGAAAAAGAAAGAAAAAGAAAGAAAGAAAAAGAAAGGAAAGAAGGAAGAAAAAAGGGAGAGAGAAATAAAAAAAGATGGAAGGGAGCGAGGGAAGAAAGAAAAATAAACAGAAAGGAAGAAAGGAAGGAAAGAAGGAAGGAAGGAAGGAAGGAGGAAAAAATGAGTGAGAAAGAATCAGAAGGAAAGAGAGAGAGAGAAAGAAAAAGAAAGAAAGAAAAAGAAAGGAAAGAAGGAAGAAAAAAGGGAGAGAGAAATAGAAAAAAGATGGAAGGGAGCGAGGGAAGAAAGAAAAATAAACAGAAAGGAAGAAAGGAAGAAAGGAAGAAAGGAAGAAAGGAAGAAAGAAAGAAAAAGAGAAAGAAAGAAAGAAAAAGAGAAAGAAAGAAAGAAAGAAAGAAAGAATGAAAGAAAACCCCCAAACCTTGCACAGAAATATACACAGCTAAAGATTATTGACAAAAGACGACTTCACCATTCGGAATAGAAAAATGGTCTTATCTTGGGTTAAGTACCCAGCAGGTTTGTCTGTCAAACATGAGATATGGACATCCATACAAATATTCGATTAAGATGACATAAAAGGCCAAGGCATCTTCAAGACCCGTCAGGCAATTGAAATGGGCAGCTGACTCCATTCCTCTTCGCGTTATCCTTCCGCGTTAAATAGAATTATTCGAGGGAAAAGAGGAGAATGCATTTTTGAGCGGCACTGAGAAGTTGGAAGAAAGGTTTCACAATAAATACCATCCAGTCACTTTAACGCCCTAAAAACTGCAGTTTCACAAAATCTGTCACAAATAATCTTACAGGGTTTAACTGAAATGCAAGAAACACGCATTTGGAATGCAACGCTATTATTTACAGTCCATTTATTTTCACCCACGTTTTCAATTATTTTTTGTTCTTTTTTTAAAAAAAAATCTACAACAACCCTTGGTTTTCCTTTTTTTTAAAAAAAATCCATGCCTCCTAAATTTGCAGAGTTTATTTTGTCTAATGCTTATCAAAGGCTGGATGAGAATCCCTTGATATCATTTTGCATTGTCTCTCTGCCCTCTCTAGTTGATTTTTCTTAAGAACAACAAAAAAACAACAACAACCTAGATCTCCTTAAAAGAAATATTTCATTGCTGTGTTGCTTTTGGGTTTTGGGAGAAAGGGGAAAAAAGAAACACCCACAATTGAGGAATGTACAGTGATACCTTGTTTTACAAACTTAATTGGTTCCGGGACGAGGTTCTTAAGGTTAAAAGTTTGTAAGACGAAACAATGTTTCCCATAGGAATCAATGGAAAAGCGATTAATGCGTGCAAGCCCAAAATTCACCCCTTTTGCCAGCCGAAGTGCCTGTTTCTGCGATGCCGGGATCCCCCTGAGGCTCCCCTCCATGGGAAACCCCACCTCCGGACTTCTGTGTTTTTGTGATGTTGCAGGGGAATCCCAGCAGGAGATTCCCAGCATTGCAAAAACGAGTGCTTTGCTGGCAATGGAAGTCCGGAGGTGAGGTTTCCCAGCAAAGGGAGCATCAGTGAAATTGCAGCATCGCAAAAACACCAAAGTCCTCGAAACCCCACATCTGAACTTCTATGTTTTTGTGATGCTGTGATTTCACTGAGACTCCCCTCGCTGGGAAACCCCACCTCCGGACTTCCGTTGCCAATGAAGTGCTCGTTTTTGCGATGCTGGGATTCCCCTGCTGGGATTTTCCTGCAGCATCGCAAAAACACGGAAGTCCGGAGGTGGGGTTTCCCATGGAGGGGAGCCTAAGGGGAATCCCAGCAGCGCAAAAATGGGTGCTTCGCTGGCAATGGAAGTCCGGAGGCGGGGCATCCCAGCGGCGGCGGTGGGTTTGTAAGGTGAACATAGTTTGTAAGAAGAGGCAAAAATATCTTAAACCCTGGGTTTGTATCTCGAAAAGTTTGTATGACGAGGCGTTTGTAAGACGAGGTATCACTGTATTTTGAGTGGAAAGAACATTTTTGTGACTGAAATGTTGAGAAGAAGCACTGAAAATGTTGGCAGCAGTTACAGGAATGGGGTATGACTAGTTTAATGAAAAGAAGGACTAGGTGTAAAATGATAGCAGCCATTGTTCTCTGCAATGAGGCGTGGTGCAACTCACTCTTAAATACCCTGAGGGCATGGCCCATTAGACAGCAGTACCACTCATGAGTAAACCTCCTCCTACAGAGCCATTCACATCTGCTTGCTGCCCTATGTACTCTAGCATCAAGCAGAGGTTTCCCCTCTTCTCCTGAGTCACTCATCCCAGGATGTGCAGAAGGCCCTGATTATTGTTCTGCCTCTGACACCATGTCCCCTGCACTGTCAATGTTAGGCACCAGGAACCTCTGCGTCCTCTGAATCCATGACTAATCTCAATGGATATGAACAAAACACAAAAGAGGTCTTCTAATCCAGAGGTCTCCTAATCCAGCCCCCTGATCAAGTAGGAGACCCTGCTACCATTTCAGACAAGTGACTGTCCAGTCTCCTCTTAAAAGCTTCCAATGATGAAGCAACCACAATTTCCGGTGGCAAACTGTTCCATTGGTTAATTGTCCTTAACTGTTAGGAAGTTTCTCCTTAATTCCAGGTTGCTTCTCTCCTTGATGCGTTTCCATTTAGAAACATAGAAACATAGAAGATTGACGGCAGAAAAAGACCTCATGGTCCATCTAGTCTGCCCTTATACTACTTCCTGTATTTTATCTTAGGATGGATCTATGTTTATCCCAGGCATGTTTAACTTCAGTTATTGTGGATTGACCAACCACATCTGCTGGAAGTTTGTTCCAAACATCTACTACTCTTTCAGTAAATCATATTTCCTCACGTTGCTTCCGATCTTTCCCCAACTAACCTCAGATTGTGTCCCCTTGTTCTCATGCTCACTTTCCTATTACAAACATTTCCCTCCTGAACCTTACTTAACCATTTAATGTATTTAAATGTTTCAATCATGTCCCCCCTTTCCCTTCTGTCCTCCAAACTATACAGATTGAGTTCATGAAGTCTTTCCTGATACGTTTTATGCTGAAGACCTTCCATCATTCCTGTAGCCCGTCTTTGGACCCGTTCAATTTTGTCAATATCTTTTTGTAGGTGAGGATTCCAGAACTGAACACAGTATTCCAAATGGGGTCTCACCAGCGCTCTATACAGCGGGATCACAATCTCCCTCTTCCTGCCTGTTATACCTCTAGCTATGCAGCCAAGCATCCTACTTGCATTCTGTTTGTTGCTTCTTTTCCTGCTTTAAAGAATAAGTTGACCCTGATTTCTGTGGGTAGCCCTTCAAATACGGGAATACTCCTATCATTTCCCTCCTAGTCCTTCTTTTACTCTAAACTAGCCAAGACTAGGATTGGACTAGAAGGCCCCCAAAGTCTTTCCCAACTCTTATTCTGTTAAGATGCATTTCAACCAAGCCAGCTCCTTTTCTAGCATGTTTTCTCTCTTATGTCTTTTCTCTTGCTATATTAAGGTATGACTAACACAGGTTAACACACTGGTAAATTCCACTTGGTGTATGTAATTAAATGCCACTCTGCAAACAGCTGATGGACAGCAAAACAGAGGCAAGAGAGGGAGAGACGAAGGCAAAAGAACATTGAGTATATATCAATCAGCTGAAAATGCATCACCATTAAAGAGTTATTAATGAATTGCCTGGCCATTAGGCTGAGGTTGACGAGGATGGGAAAATATAACATAACTGAGCAGGGATGGGTTATCAGCAGGCACAAATCGACAAGCAGCCCAATTCCACAGTTTGCAAGTTACATAGTAGCAGATAGGTCAACACTTCAGAGGGTCAATGTCATTGCCCAGAGGATCATTGGTTGCCCTCTCCCCTCTTTGGAAGAGTTTGATAGCTCTCGCCAGTGCCTTAAGAAAGTTCAAAACATCCTTAAAGATCCATCTCATTCTGGGCACCCCCCTTTTTTTGAACTATTGCCATCTGGCAGATCTGCATCAGCTCAGGAAGCTCAAACTGCCCAAGGAGCTGCTGATACAGTTCTACGGAGGAATCATTGAGTCTGTCATCTGCACCTCTATAACTGTCTGGTTTGGTTCTGCAACCCAACAGGACCAACACAGACTTCAGAGGAGAATCAGAACTGCAGAAAAAGCAATTGCTGCCAACCTGCCTTCCATTGAGGACCTGTAGACTGCAGGAGTCAAAAAGAGGGCGGGGAAAATATTTACTGACACATCACATCCTGGACACAAACTGTTTCAACTCCTACCCTCAAAACGTCGCTACAGAGCACTGCACACCAACACAACTAGACACAAGAACAGTTTTTTTCCGAACGCCATCACTCTACTAAACAAATAATTCCCTCAACACTGTTAGACTTTCTACTAAATCTGCACTTCTATTCTAATAGTTTTTCTCATCATTCCTATCACCCACTTCCTCCCATGTTGACTGTATGACTGTAACTTGTTGCTTATATCCTAAGATTTTTTTTATTAATATTGCTTCTTCATTGCTTATTTGACCCCTATGACAATCATTAAGTGTTGTACCACATGATTCTTGACAAATGTATATTTTATTTCATGTACGTTGAGAGCATCTGCACCAAGACAAATTCCTTGTGTGTCCAATCACACTTGGCCAATAAAATTCTATTCTATTCTATAAAAACACAGACAAATAAATATAAATATAAATAAATATACAATTCCACACCCTAGACATAAATACCCAACATCAGGTTGCTCGACGGTGATAGTCAATGACATGGTTGGCGAGTTATGTCTTTGCTATTGAAACTTAACGTCTTATATGCTTTAAGCACATCTGTCTGTCCATTTCTCATCCTTTTTTCCTTTTTTTTCTATGTATGTTTTGTTTGTTTTGACTGTTTTTATATGTAGAAAATTAATAAATATTATTAAAAAAAAAACAACCACGGACAAATAGGCTGAAAAACCCCTCCTATGCCAGACCTGTAACTGAGCCGGGGTGGCGCAGCAGGTAGAGTGCTGTACTGCAGGCCACTGAAGCTGACTGTAGATCTGTAGGTCAGGGGTTCAAATCTCATCACCGGCTCAAGGTTGACTCAGCCTTCCATCCTTCCGAGGTGGGTCAAATGAGGACCCGGATTGTGGGGGCAATATGCTGGTTCTGTTAAACAGTGCTATTGCTAACATGTTGTAAGCCGCCCTGAGTCTAAGGAGAAGGGCGGCATAAAAATGGAATGAACGAACGAACGAACAAACAAACAAACAAACAAACTATGTTGAATCCTACTGTATAGTGCAATGTTAATGCGATATCAGGGACTTTAAATTTAATTGTATAGAACTGTGATAGCAAACCTATTTCATGCATAACATGTCACCTCTAGCCGTCATGCATGAAAAACAAAAGAAAAAAGAGATGCTAACACGTATATGTATATTTATAAGCGTGAAATCTTACCACACTACATGTTGGGACCTCTACGAGGGTTGCCCAGAAAGTAATGCACCACATTTTTTTCCCTTCAACTATTATTTATTGAACACAATGAAACTTACATACAAGAAAGAAGGATGTTTCTTCTACACTCCTTAAACCATTCCTATCTCACTCTCAGGCCACCAAAGGTGGTACAGTGATCCCTCGATTTTCGCAGGTTCAAACTTCGCGAAACGCTATACCACGGTTTTTCAAAAAATATTAATTAAAAAAATACTCCGCGGTTTTTTTTTCTATACCACGGTTTTTCCCACCCGATGACATCATACGTCATCACCAAGAGTCACTTCTCTCTCTCTTTCTCTTTCTTTCCTGTCATTCTCTGCTTCAATCATTTTCTCATTTCTCTTTTTTCTCCCTTTTTCTATCATTTTTTTCTCTCTCTCTACCTTCCACTCTCCCCCCTCTTGCTCTCTCTCTCTTTCGCCCTCTCCCTCTCTGTGAGAACGCCTGCCCCCACCTCTCCTGCAGCCCCCTCGCTGATACCTGGGACGAAAGTGCTCTCAGCTAAGGGACTGTGAGAGGCAGGCATTCTCAAAGCGCTCAGAGCGGCTACCGGCCGAATGAGGAGGATGAGAAGTCGTAGCCGCCAGTGCTGCTGCAGGAGGACCCGTGTCCGAAGAAAGCCGGTGAGAGGGGTGGATCGGGCGGGTGGGCGGTAGCGGCAAGGCGGCCGGAGGCACTGGGGGGGCGGGGGCAGCCGACATTCAAAGCAATCTTTGCCGGCCTCCGCACTTTCATCACTCCCTGCCCTAATTTCAAGCCTGGCTCCTTGCGCTGCCTTGAAAAAGGGTGCGTGGGGGTAGTTTTTGGCTGTCCATAGCAAAAAATGGTGTTTTTACTTCCGCACCACTACTTCGCGGAAAATCGACTTTCGCGGGAGGTCTTGGAACGTAACCCCCGCGAAAATCGAGGGAACACTGTATTTGCCAGTATTCCAAACTATTCAAAATTTCCACCATCAGTTCTCCAGCACCTTTCAGAACCTCCTGGACTTTTGGCTATTCACCAAGGCACAGGGAGTTCTAGTCCCGCCTTTGTTCTGTCGAGATCTCTGGTAGACTCCTCCTGAAAATTCACAGATACAAATTTCAGACACACACACGTTTGAAAAGTCAAAACAATGTTCTTTATACCGAAAATCCAAATAAACTAAGCTCTCTTTTTGTATAGCAAAGAGCACTCGTCTCCAAACAAACTGGTAATTTGTACAAGTCCCTTATCAGTTCTGTGATACTTATCTTGCAGCTGTGAGGCAATTCACAGTCCTTCTTCTTTCACAAAGTGAAAAAAACTTCGCTCTGGTTTAGTTTCAAAGCGGGGAAAAATCAGCACACAAAAGGTCAAAGTCAGCAAAGCAGTCATGAAACACAAGGATCAGATAATCCTCCACAATGGCCAAACCCACAGGCTGCTATTTATAGCAGCCTCACTAATGACCACAGCCCCACCCAACCACAGGTGGCCTCATTTTCTTTGATAATAATCTCTCAGTTGTTGCTGCCTATGCATCGCTCTCCGCATGCGTGGCTGTATCATTCACTCTTGTTCTGAATCCAAGGTTTTTATTGGTGTTGGGCACGTTTTTTTTAAAGTATTTTTTGTTTGTTGTTAATTTAGTAAATAAATCAATTTTAAAAATTTAAAAAAGGATCTCTTTCTGAGCTGTCTGCCACACTCTCCTCCTCCCTATCACTCATGTATTCTTGGTCAGAGGAGCCTTCATCAGTAGATTCCACCGGGAGCAAAACAGGCCTGCGGCATCTGGATGTCTCCCCCACATCCACAGTCTTTGGGGCAGGAGCTGGGCCAGAGCTAACCACAACAGCCTTAGACATGATAGACAGTTGGGTGACTTTGGACCAATCAGAGGAGATGGGGAGTTCTAGTCCCACATCAGGTGCACCAGCCAGCTGTATGACTTGGGACCACTGACCAGGAGACAATGAATTGCAGTCCCATAAAAGCTAGCTGGGTGACTTTGAGCTAATTGTTAGAAGACAGTGAGTTCTAGTCCCATGTAAGGGATGAAAGTTTAAAATTAAAATTATAGGGTTGTTTTTTTTTTAAAATAGATAAAGTCTTCAGGTAGAAAAGAAGAATTAGAGATGAGGTATCTGATTTTCCAGCCCCCAAATCGTAACTCATTTTATTCTTCTATTAGGTTTAGGGGGATTATAACATGGAAGGCAGCTAATTTTCTATAGTATTTCTTTCCCCCTCTAACATTGTCCTCATTGGACCCAGTTAATTGCTAAAATTGATATTATGTTTTGAAAGCGACCAGAACATCAGGATAGAAATATTGGTGATTCATTCTACTTTCTTCCCACAGTGGAACTTGATATTTCATGTGTTTTTATTAAAAGAATATATCTTAAATATGAAATGTCGCATGAAATGACTTTCTTTCTTTCTTTCAATCAAGAAAGATCTTGATTTAATCCCTCCATTAATGCAATTTAGGATTGCATTGCCTTTTAAAAAAAAGCTTGATTTAGGCTGGAAAAATCTCAATATAGTTTACAAAATCTTCACTTCTGTTTTGCTCTTGTGAAAAGGAACCAGCCAGAATTAAGGCTTGTTTCATCTCTTCTGTTTTGGAAGCTGTTTCAGATGAAATATTTTCCCCCAAAAATCCACCTTTGCAGAATGATTCATTATTGTCAACTTTATTTTATTTTGAATGTACTTGCATGGATTTTATGTTGTTTTATATTGGATAGTTTTACTTTTTCAACATCGCAACTGCTATAAATATTTTGAAAGTTTGTTCAATAATTACAGTTTTAAATTATGTTTATGCTTACAATGCCTGTTTAGACTGCCTACAGAAAGCCGCTGATGTTTCTTTCATAAACCCCAATAAGTCGGGATCGATTCGATAGGAGACCGGCCGACAGGAAGTGGAACGTTACCGAAGAATTACTCCGAAAATGGAAATAAGTCAGATAAATGGCTGTTTTACCAGCTGCATAAAGAACAGGATAATAGAGCTGTTTCTTCAACTTGGGAAGGAACCAATCTTGTTTCTGCAGGAAGAGAAATAATGCAGCAATTTGTCAATTGTTATCCAAAATATATAGCATAAACAGAAATGCGACCTGGAAAAAGATTGAAGGATATTGGGGGAAAATATTACTCGCCCAATTTGCAGAATCGATGAAAAGAGAAGGTCCATAATTAACCCATAACTGAAGACAAAACTAAAGAAGTGTTACAAATGTATTGATTTGATGATTGTCAGCTCTGCAAAATGGGCCACACTTACAATATATGGAAATCACCTACAATAACAGAATTTTGCAACTCCTGCCTTAGCTTCTTACCCCTCCCTCTCTCCTTCCCCTCCCTTGAGATGGGGGAAGCCCGTTTAAATCTTTTTGTGCAGGTCCTCCTCAAGACTTAGGAAGAGAGACTGCGGGAACTGGGCATGGATAGCCTAGAGAAAAGGAGGGCCACAGCGGACATGATAGCAGTCTACAAGTATACAGTAGAACCCCGACTTACGAGACTAATTGGTTCCGGAAGGAGGCTCGTAAGTCAGAACGCTCGTATGACGAAACATTGTTTCCCATAGGAAACAATGTAAAGTCAATTAATCCGTGCAACAACAAAAAAAAACCGCTGCCGCCGAACGCGGAAGTTAGCGTTCAGAGACAGCTGCGAAGCGGCGCACGTGTTTTAAAACGTGGCAGCTGGCCTGGGGGGCTCAGGGGCTTCCCCCCGAGCCCCCCAGGCCGGCTGTGACGTTTTAAAACACGCGCGCTGCTTTGCAGCTGTCTCCTGAAGCCGGAACGCTAACTTCCGCGTTCGGCTTCAGAAGACAGCTGCAAAGCGGCGCGCGTGTTTTAAAACCTGGCAGCCGGCCTGGGGGGCTCGGGGAAGCCCCCGAGCCCCCCAGGCCGGCTACCACGTTTTAAAACACGCGCGCCGCTTTGCAGCTGTCTCCTGAAGCCGAACGCGGAAGTTAGCGTTCCGGCTTCAGGAGACAGCTGCGAAGCGGCGCGCGTGTTTTAAAAGGTTGCAGCCGGCCTGGGGGGCTTGCCAGCACCCCCCCAGCCCCCCAGGCCAGCTGCAACCTTTTAAAACACGCGGGATACGAGCGCCAAGGAGCTGTCTCCTGAAGCCGAACGCGGAAGTTAGCTTTCGGCTTTAGGAGACAGCTCCTTGGCGCTCGTATCCCGAATGTGAGCTCGGGAGGCGAACAAAAATGTCGCTCCCCTCCCAGCTCTTATCTCGAGTAGCTCGTAAGTAGAGCTGCTCGTATGTCGAGGTTCCACTGTACGAGGGGATGTCACAGAGAGGAGGGGATCACTTTATTCTCCAGGGCACCAGAGGGCCGGATGAGGAACAATGGCTGGAAGCTGACCAAGGAGAGATTCAACATAGAGATAAGGAGGAACTTCCTGAGTGATCAACCAATGGAACAACCTACCAGCGGACATTGTGAACTCCAATGTGAACTCCAACACTCTGGACATTTTTAAGAGAAGATTGAACTGCCACTTGACTGGTGTACTATAGGGTTCCTGCTTGGGCAGGGAGTTGAACTCGATGGCCTTCATGGTCCCTTTCAACTCTAACAATAAATAGATAGATAGATAGATAGATAGAGAGAGAGAGAGAGAGAGAGACAGACAGACAGACAGACAGACAGACAGACAGACAGACAGACAGACAGATAAATAAACTGACACTTCTCCTCTCTTGTGGTTTCTGCTGTAATCTACTCTTTGGCCGCTGGTTTTTTTCAGGTTTATTTTATCTCTGGAGAATTAGTTCTATTTAAGGGAAGATAAAAACCCTCGCTCAGTTTGCAGCCTTTTTCTTAGAAACGATGGTGTCACGGGCGATGAATCCTTCTGGAGAGCAAACAGGTTTCAGGGCGAAACATCTCAACAGCGGCTGCTTTCCAGCCAATTCTTTGGGCTTCCTTCTGCTAAGAAGGACCGGTTTTTCTTTTGTTTTTTTCAGATGGAGCGGCATCTTGCAAAGTTCAGAGTAGTATTTTTCATAGGAAAGTGAACCCAAGAACAAGGGGGCACAATCTGAGGTTAGTTGGGGGAAAGATCAGAAGCCATGTGAGAAAATATTATTTGACTGAAAGAGTAGTAAATGCTTGGAACAAACTTCCAGCAGACGTGGTTGGTAAATCCACAGTAACTGAATTGAAACACGCCTGGGATAAACATAGATCCATCCTAAGATAAAATACAGGAAATAGTATAAGGGCAGATTAGATGGACCAGGAGGGCTTTTTCTGCCGTCAATGTTTCTATGTTTCACAAAACGGGCGCATCGAAGCCCTAAAGGAAAAATTGTCTCCTGGAGGGTGTTTTGTAGAAATCCATCTTCAGAAATATTTATGGAGATGACACTTTATGGGAAACTAATCTGCTCGGCTGTTATTGAAATCTTAGAGAGTGGCAGTACATCAACGAGGCTCGGTGTCTTGAGGTCTGTCTCAAAAGCCTTAAATGACTTCTGTCATCTAATAATAATAATAATAATAATAATAATAATAATAATAATAATAATAATAATAATAACAGAGTTGGAAGGGACCGTGGAGGTCTTCTAGTCCAACCATCTGCTTGGGCAGGAGACCCTACACTACTTCAGACAAATGGTTATCCAACATCTTCTTCAAAACTTCCAGTGTTGGAGCATTCACAACTTCTGGAGGCAAGCTGTTCCACTGGTTAATTGTTCTCACTGTCAGGAACTTTTTACTTCATTCTAAGTTACTTCTCCATTTGATTAGTTTCCACCCATGCTTCTTGTCCTGCCCTCAGGTGCTTTGGAGAATAGCCTGACTCCCTCTTCTTTGTGTCATGCTTGGGCTGGGGGTTGGACTAGATGACCTACAAGGTCCCTTTCAACTTGGTTAATCTAATTAATATTGTATCTTTAATGAGAAATTCCATTTTCCCTTGCATGCGTATACACACACGGATTGTGAAATGAATTTTTTTTTTTGTCTTTTGGGCACGTCGAGTCTTGTGCTTGCAGTCAACTCGGGATGTAGACTAATTGCTTCCCTTCTCAAGGAATGGGAAGACCCTGATACTCATTTAGCTTTCCGTTAGCTCAATTTTATTCCCGCTTCAATCTGCTAGCATTTTTCCTGTGAGAATTCTTGCTGCTGAAAACACACACATTTTTTAAAATCATCTACGTTCCCTGAAGAATGAAGGGTCCCTAATTAATTTACTTCCCAGCTTTGCCTGGATACTACAAACTATTCTTGTAGATATTTGTCTCGTGCAGAAAAAAAAATACCATACTTTTTGGAATATAAAATAGAATAGAATAGAATAGAATAGAATAGAATAGAATTTTATTGGCCAAGTGTGATTGGCCAAGTGTGATTGGACACACAGGGAATTTGTCTTGGTGCAGATGCTCTCAGCGTACATAAAAGAAAAAGAGACATTTGTCAAGAATCATGTGGTACAACACTTAACGATTGTCATAGGGGTCAAATGAGCAATGAAGAAACAATCAATATTAATAAAAATCTTAGGATACAAGCAACAAGTTACAGTCATACAGTCCTAAGTGGGAGGAAAGGGATGATAGGAATGATGAGAAAAACTAGTAGAAATAGAAGTTCAGATTTAGTAAAAAGTCTGACAGTGTTGAGGGAATTATTTGTTTAGCAGAGTGATGGCGTTTGGGGGGAAAACTGTCCTTGTGTCTAGTTGTCCTGATGTGCAGTGCTCTGTAGCGACGTTTTGAGCGTAGGAGTTGAAACAGTTTGTGTCCAGGATGCGAGGATGGTACTGGTACTCAACATTGAAGAATATACTTAACAATTCTGATATTTATTAACATAATTATTTATTAACAATAATTTGGCAGTGACATATGACATCACAGGTGGGAAAAACCGTGGTGTAGAAAAAAACCTGCAAAGTATTTTTTAATTAATATTTTTTGAAAAACCGTGGTATAGACTTTTCGCGAATGTCGGACCTGTGAAAGTCAAGGAAACACTACACAATGATATCTTGTCTTACAAACTTAACTGGTTCCGGGACAAGGTTCTTAAGGTGAAACGTTTGCAAGACGATGTTTCCCATAGGAATCAATGGAAAAGCGATTAATGCGTGCAAGCACAAAATTCACCCTTTTTGCCAGCCGAAGTGCCTGTTTTTGCACTGCTGGGATTCCCCTGAGGCTCCCCTCCATGGGAAACCTCACCTCCGGACCTCTGTGTTTTTGCGATGCTGAGATTTCACTGAGGTTCCCCTCGCTGGGAAACCCCACCTGAGGAATTCCGTTGCCAGCAAAGCACCCGTTTTTGCGCTGCTGGGATTCCCCTGCTGGGATTCCCCTGCAGCATCACAAAAACACGGAGGTCTGGTGGTGGTCTTCCCATGGAGGGGAGCCTCAGGGGAATCCCAGCATTGCAAAAACGAGTGCTTCGCTGGCAATGGAAGTCCGGAGGTGAGGTTTCCCAGCAAAGGGAGCATCAGTGAAATTGCAGCATCGCAAAAATACCGAAGTCCTCGAAACCCCACCTCCGGACTTCTGTGTTTTTGCGATGCTGTGATTTCACTGAGGCTCCCCTCGCTGGGAAACCACACCTCCGGACTTCCGTTGCCAGCGAAGTGCTCGTTTTTGCGATGCTGGGATTCCCCTGTTGGGATTCCCCTGCAACATCGCAAAAACACGGAAGTCCGGAGGTGGGGTTTCCCATGGAGAGGAGCCTCAGGGGAATCCCAGCAGCGCAAAAATGGGCACTTCACTGGCAATGGAAGTCCGGAGGCAGGGCATCCCAGCGGCAGCGGTGGGTTTGTAAGGCGAAAATAGTTTGTAAGAAGAGGCAAAAAAATCTTAAACCCTGGGTTTGTATCTCGAAAGGTTTGTATGACAAAGCGTTTGTAAGACGAGGTATTACTGGTACTGGGAGGGACCTGTAAGAGATCTCCAAGGTCTTTTCCAGTCCATCGAGTTTATTTCTTACCTTATCACTTCATCTACTCTATAACCCACTGAAATAACAACTGAAATACCAGAAAGTACTAATTGCCTCAGTCTACATATTGCAACGAACTGAATTATCTGGAGACAGCCCCAGTGAGGAGGGGGAAAAACATAGCTAAGACAGTGAACATCTGGCAAAACGGTTATTAAAGCCCCCCGACGGTGGGGATTTTTATGTACTTGAAATAAAGATGTAAACTCCACTGTTAATTGATATTAAAAGATGGGTAAGATCATTTTACTTACCTGAACTGAGTGATTTCACGGCGCCGAAATAATTAGATCCCATTACAATTTTTATTTCAATGTTTTGGTGTAAAACAATGAATAACAGCTTGCCTGCAATTTACATTTCCAAATGGCGTTTTTGCTGAGTATTAATTTTAGTTAAGCGAATGGAAAAACTACGTATGAATACCGCGGGGAAATTATTGCTGCCTTGATGAGAGTCCGTGGGACAAGTTATATTGCACTGCTGTGTAAGCTGTTTCTTAGGAGGGAGAATTTATATATTTATAATAAGTCAAGTTTAGACTTAACAGAAAAACAGAGTTGGAAGCAACCAGCAAAGTTGGAGATCTTCTATTCTACCTATATGATTTCAGATAAATGTTATCAAATCTCCTCTTAAAAACCTCCAGTAATGGGGAACCCACAACTTCTAAAGTGTGCAATAGGGTTGATATTCCTGGAGCGGTCTGTAATATGGTAAATGATTTAGCTTTCCTAGATAAATGGTCAAAGCAATGGAAACTGCAGTTTAATGTTTCCAAATGTAAAATAATGCACTTGGGGAAAAGGAATCCTCAATCTGAGTATTGCATTGGAAGTTCTGTGTTAGCAAAAACTTCAGAAGAAAAGGATTTAGGGGTAGTGATTTCTGACAGTCTCAAAATGGGTGAGCAGTGTGGTCGGGCAGTAGGAAAAGCAAGTAGGATGCTTGGCTGCATAGCTAGAGGTATAACAAGCAGGAAGAGGGAGATTGTTATCCCCTTATATAGAGCGCTGGTGAGACCACATTTGGAATACTGTGCTCAGTTCTGGAGACCTCACCTACAAAAAGATATTGACAAAATTGAACGGGTCCAAGAATGGTGGAAGGTCTTAAGCATCAAACGTATCAGGAAAGACTTCATGAACTCAATCTGTAGAGTCTGGAAGACAGAAGGAAAAGGGGGGACATGATCGAAACATTTAAATATGTTAAAGGGTTAAATAAGTTTCAGGAGGGAAGTGTTTTTAATAGGAAAGTGAACACAAGAACAAGGGGACACAATCTGAAGTTAGTTGGGGGAAAGATCAGAAGTAACGTGAGAAAATATTATTTCGCTGAAAGAGTAGTAGATCCTTGGAACAAACTTCCAGCAGACGTGGTAGATAAATCCACAGGAACTGAATTTAAACATGCCTGGGATAAACATATATCCATCCTAAGATAAAATACAGGAAATAGTATAAGGGCAGACTAGATGGACCATGAGGTCTTTTTCTGCCGTCAGTCTTCTATGTTTCTATGTTTCTATGTTATGGTAGCAATCAGTTCCACTGGCTAATTGTCTCACTGTTAGGAAGTTTCTCCTTAGTTCTAAGTTGCTTCTCTCCATTTTTTTAATTCTTAAAAAATGTTTACTTACACAAACATTAAACAAACATTAAAAACATTGGACACTTTGTGACCATCCTGTTTTGTCATTCCATTATATAATAGATAATATAATATTTACATAGCAATAGCATCATTTAGACTCGTATACTGCTTCATAGTGCTTTAAAGCGCTCTCTATGCAGTTTACCAAATCAGCCTCTTGCCTCCCAAAATCTGGGTCCTCATTTTACTCACCTTGCAAGGATGGAAGGCTGAGTCAACCTGGAGCCGGTGGTGAGATTTGAACTGCTGAACTATAGCTAGCAGTTAGCTGAAATAGCCTGCAGTGCTGCACGCTAACCACTGCACCATAACAATAAATACCCTTATTGTTCAATGCACACTGCTCTTTTTTGATCCTACATATGCACCCATAGTCACTATTAATTTATATATGAACCTTCTTTTTATTTCCCAATCCTTATTCTCAACTTTTTTGACTATTTTTCCTTTCAACCAACAGATTTAAACGTAATATTAACTGCTCCAAACTTGACTGTAAAAAATATGACTTCAGTAACCGAGTTGTCGAAGCGTGGAACTCATTACCGGACTCCATAGTGTCATCCCCTAACCCCCAACACTTTACCCTTAGATTATCCACGGTTGACCTATCCAGATTCCTAAGAGGTCAGTAAGGGGCGAGTACAAGTGCACTAGAGTGCCTTCCGTCCCCTGTCCTATTGCTCTCCTATATCTCCTATACCTTTCTTCTATTCCTATATCTCTTCTTCTATTCTTTCATTGATATGTTCTATTACTATACCTTCTTTTCTATTCTTTCTTAGATATATTTTATTATGAGTGTCTCCTCTATAACCTTCCTCATGTATTTTACTATGTGTATATAGATATATACCCACTAAAACCCTCATTGTGTATTGGAATAAAATAAAATAAAATAAAATAAAATAAAATAAAATAAAATAAAATAAAATAAAATAAAATAAAATAAAATAAAATAAAATAAAATAAAATAAAATAAAATAAAATAAAATAAAATAAAATAAAATAAAATAAATAAAATAAAATAAAATAAAATAAAATAAAATAAAATAAAATAAAATAAAATAAAATAAAATAAAATAAAATAAAATAAAATAAAATAAAATAAAATAAAATAAAATAAAATAAAATAAAATAAAATAAAATAAAATAAAATAAAATAAAATAAAATAAAATAAAATAAAATAAAATAAAATAACATAACATAACATAACATAACATAACATAACATAAAATAAAATAAAATAAAATAAAATAATAAAATAAAATAAAATAATAAAATAAAATAAAATAAATAAAATAAAATAAAATAAAATAAAATAAAATAAAATAAAATAAAATAAAATAAAATAAAATAAAATAAAATAAAATAAAATAAAATAAAATAAAATAAAATAAAATAAAACAAAACAAAACAAAACAAAACAAAACAAAACAAAACAAAATAAAATAAAATAAAATAAAATAAAATAAAATAAAATAAAA
Source organism: Erythrolamprus reginae (assembly GCF_031021105.1). Classification (NCBI taxonomy): domain Eukaryota; kingdom Metazoa; phylum Chordata; class Lepidosauria; order Squamata; family Dipsadidae; genus Erythrolamprus; species Erythrolamprus reginae. The sequence goes on from NC_091952.1 coordinate 254,574,538, forward strand.
TAAATTAATACATAAATACATAAATAAATACATAAATAAATAAAATTGATCCCACATTATGTAGTATTCTCCCTTATCCCTCATTTCCACTGTTAATCTATCCCTTTCTGCACATGTCAGTATTTTTTCTATTATTTCTTCTTCTGTTTGAATTTTTTTCATTTGTCCAATATTGCGCATATATCAGCCTTGCTAGAGTTATTAAATGTAGAATTAGATATATCTGTCCTTCTTCTCATGTGTGATTCCAAGTAGAAATAGAACTGGTTTCATTTCTGTGTTCCTACCTAGTATCTCTTCAAGCCACCTCTTAACCTTATTCCAAAATATGCTTGCTTTTTTACATAACCACCACATATGATAGTAAGAACCATCTTGACAGAGGAAGGAAGGTAGAAATCGTGCCAGGAACTAGAAGAATTATAATGGATTGGTATATGCTATGCCGTGCTTCACGTTACAAGCCCCAATTAAGTCCAAAGTGTAAATTCAAACACACACTGTTCACAACAAAACAACAATACATCTTTCAGCTGTGGTGGGGGGGGGGGGGGCGTTTGCCCAGGTTCGCCTGGTGCACCAGTTGTGGCCCTATTTGGACCGGGAGTCACTGCTCACAGTCACTCATGCCCTCATCACCTCGAGGTTCGACTACTGTAATGCTCTCTACATGGGGCTACCTTTGAAAAGTGTTTGGAAACTTCAGATCGTGCAGAATGCAGCTGCGAGAGCAGTCATGGGCTTTCCCAAATATGCCCATGTTACATCAACATTCTGCAGTCTGCATTGGTTGCTGATCAGTTTCCAGTCACAATTCAAAGTGTTGGTTATGACCTATAAAGCCCTTCATGGCACCGGACCAGATTATCTCAGGGACCGCCTTCTGCTGCACGAATCCCAGCAACCAGTTAGGTCCCACAGAGTGGGTCTTCTCCAGGTCCCGTCAACTAAACAATGTCGCTTGGCGGGACCCAGGGGAAGAGCCTTCTCTGTGGTGGCCCCGGCCCTCTGGAACCAACTCCCCCCAGAGATTAGAATTGCCCCCACCCTCCTTGCCTTTCGTAAGCTGCTTAAAACCCACCTCTGCCACCAGGCATGGGGGAACTGAGATACTCTTTCCCCCTAGGCCTTTACAATTTTATGCATGGTATGTCTGTACGTATGTTTGGTTTTATAATAAGGGTTTTTAACTGTTTTAGTATTGGATTATTATTATATGCTGTTTTATTGCTGTTGTTAGCTGCCCCGAGTCTGCGGAGAGGGGCGGCATACAAATCCAATAAATAAATAAATAATAAATACAATATAAATACAAATCTAATGTTAAAAACTTTAAAAAACTAATTTAAGTAACCAAGTTATTTGTTGCGTGTAGAGTTAGAATTTGAACAAGTTAAACATACTATGACTAAATGGGAACAAGACTTTGGGTATTCAATAGAGTTACATAAATGGGAGCAACTTTGGGAAAGGAATTATAAATTGACCATGTTAACAGCTCTGGTTTAATTTCTATGTTCCTACCTAGTATCTCTTCAAGACATGTCTTAATCTTATTCCAAAATATTCTTGCTTTTTTACATACATGAGAATAAGAACCTTTCTCTATTTTGCATTTCCAACATTGGCCTGAGAGTGAGACCTTTTCATCCATTTTTTCTAATTGTGTGGGTGGAATGTGCCACATGTAAAACATTTTATACAGATATTGTTTTATGTGCTGCGGCCAAGGTCAGTTTTCTATTTCTCTGCAATAATTCTTGCCATTTATCCAAATTGATATTATACTTCTTCTAAATGTTTTAATCTAATTCTGGGTTTTTCCCTTGCCATATAAATTTGACTATCATTTTATTCAAATTTCTAAAATATTCTTGGTCTAATTTTATTGGACTATTCAGTCTATTGGACTGAAATTAAAAAAAAATTTTTTTTTTGAATTTTAAGTTGCTTCTCTCATTGATTAGTTTCCATCCATTGTTTTTGTTCTACCTTCAGGTGCTTTGGGGAATAGTTTGACTCCCCCATGGGAGCCCCTCAGATATTGGAAGACTGCTATCATGTCTCCCCGGTTCTTCTTTTCATTAAACTAGCCAGGCCCAGTTCCTGCAACCATTTTTCGTATGTTTTAGCTTCTAGTCCCTAATAATCTTTGTTGCTCTTCTCTGCACTTTTTTAGAGGCTCAACATCCTTTTTGCATCGTGGCGACCAAAACTGAATGCAGGATTCCAAGTGTGGCCTTACCAGGGCCTTATAAAATGGTATGAACACCTCACATGATCTTGATATTATACTCTACTTACCAGAACTTACGAAACTTTTGCCAGACCCATCCTCGAATACAGCACATCTGTTTGGAACCCATATCGCATCTCAGACATTAACACCCTTGAAAATGTCCAAAGATACTTCACCAGAAAAGCCCTTCACTCCTCCACTCGAAATAGAATACCCTACGAGACTAGACTTTCAATCCTGGCCTAGAAAGTTTAGAACTAAGACGCCTTAAAACAAGATCTAAGTATTGCCCACAAGATCATATGCTGCAACGTCCTGCCTGTCGACAACTACTTCAGCTTCAACCACAACAACACAACAGCACACAACAGATTTAAACTTAATATTAACCGCTCCAAACTTGACTGTAAAAAATATGACTTCAGTAACCGAGTTGTTGAAGCGTGGAACTCATTACCGGACTCCATAGTGTCATCCCGAAACCCCCAACACTTTACCCTTAGATTATCTACGGTTGATCTATCCAGATTCCTAAGAGGTCAGTAAGGGGCGAGTACAAGTGCACTAGAGTGCCTTCCGTCCCCTGTCCTATTGCTCTCCTATATCTCCTATAGCTTTCTTCTATTCCTATATCTCTTCTTATATTCTTTCATTGATATGTTCTATTACTATACCTTCCTGGGATAAAGATATATCCATCCTAAGATAAAATATAGAAAATAGTATAAGGGCAGACTAGATGGACCAGGAGGTCTTTTTCTGTCGTCAGACTTCTATGTTTCTATGTCTCTATGTTTCTTTTCTATTATTTCTTATTTCTCCCCCTAGGCCTTTACAATTCTATGCATGGTATGTATGTATGTATGTATGTATGTATGTATGTATGTATGTATGTATGTTTGGTTTTTTAAAAATATATTAATGGGCTTTTAATTATTTCTAACATCAGACTACTATTGTACACTGCTTTATTGTTGTTGTTAGCCGCCCCGAGTCTCCGGAGAGGGGCGGTATACAAATCCAATAAATAAATGAATAAATGAATAAATGAATAAATGAATAAATAAATAAATAAATAAATATATTTTACTATGAGTATCTCCTCTATAACCTTCATCATGTATTTTACTATGTGTGTATAGATATATACCCACTAAAACCCTCATTGTGTATTGGACAAAATAAATAAAATAAAATAAATAAATAAAAATAAGTAAAAAGTGATTCCATCCCTCTGTTAATGCAGCCTAGAACTGTGTTGGCTTTTTTGGCAGCTGCTACATACTGCTGGTTCATACTTAAAATGGTTATCCATTGGGACTCCAAGATCCCTCACAGTTACTACTCTTGAGAAAGGTACCACATATGCATTGGTTTAAATATAACAAAGAGAGATTCTGAAATGAAGGAGAGAGGGTTTTTCTTTCCAGGTGGTGCTTTAACTTTTCTAAACTCCACTTGTCTAAACTCCAGATCAGCAACTCGCTCAGGAGCTGCAGATAACTATTATTTTGAGATATGGAGCCCTGTGGAGAATCCCAACTTCATTGCTCATCTTACATCCAATTATTTTCTTGACAGAGGTCACCCAGAGAGCAGGCCTTAGGAAGCGTATTAATTCGCGACCCTTGGATTTCAGTTTGTGCAAAGGCTGATGGGAATATCTCTCAAGGACTCAGGTGAGGATAGAAACTTCGAAGATGCTCGGAGGGACTTGTGCAGTAAATCAGACGGGGCAGGCATCGCACATCGCTGAAGCAAAATTTGGAGGATAGCCTGGCGAAATAGAATTTCTTTTTATGAGCAAGGATCAGCACAGTGCAATATTGGAAACAAAAAGAGATCCCAAGTGAAAGTAGAGTAATCAAGAAGATTATGGAATGTGCAGAACTCGATACGATGACAATGAAATCAAAAGATAAGGAAGATTCGGAGTATTATGAAATTGGAACCTCTTCTATGATTGGTTAGCAAGGAGGAAAAATATAGCAATAATAAATAAATAAAATATATAGAAATGTTAACATTTAACTTATTAATAGAAATGGTATTTTGTATATAATACCACTGTTACTGTCAAACAATCAGGAGTGGGCAGCAGGCAGGACGATGGGAATTATTATTATTATTATTATTATTATTATTATTATTATTATTATTAATTGGATTTGTATGCTGCCCCTCTCCGCAGACTCAGGGTGGCTAACAACAATGATAAAAACAGCATGTAACAATCCAATTAATAAAACAACTAAAAACCCTTATAATAAAACCAAACATACACACAAACATACCATGCATAACTTGTAATGGCCTAGGGGGAAATAATATCTTAACTTCCTCATGCTTGGCGATAAAGGTGGGTCTTGAGTAATTTGCGAAAGACAAGGAGGGTAGGGGCCATTCTAATCTCTGGGGGGAGTTGATTCCAGAGGGCTGGGGCCGCCACAGAGAAGGCTCTTCCCCTGGGGCCCGCCAAATGACATTGTTTGGTTGACGGGACCTGGAGAAGGCCAACTATGTGGGACCTTATCGGCCGCTGGGATTCGTGCGGTAGAAGGTGGTTCCAGATGTATTCTGGCCCAATGCCATGTAGGGCTTTAAAGGTCATGACCAACACTTTGAATTGTGACCAGAAACCCGTCGGTAGCCACGGAGTGTTGCAGAAACGTGGGCGAATCTAGGAAATCTAGAAATGATTTATCTTACTTATTTCCATTTTTGGAGTAATTCTTCGGTAACGTTCCATTTCCTGTCGGCTGGTCTCATATGGAATCTATCACGACTTATTGGGGTTTATGAAATCTAGAAATGAAGATGCGTACACAGCTCCAGCTGATTGGCGGCTGTCACTTCCTGGATTACTGGTCTCGGCTTGGCTCTACATTTTTTGCTTGCTGCTGCTGCTGCGTCTGCGCTCCTTGCTTTTTTCCTCTTTCCTCCTTCCTGGCCTCGGACGAGCTTCCCTCTCTCCTACCCGGCTCCCCTCCAGCCTCACGCAGCCACCTCCCACCTTGGGTGCAAGCAGAAGGCGTAGGTAGAAGCAGCATTGGCAGCATTTATGCTTCTGGCAGCACCCGTTCGCCTGGCTACCCAGCCGGAGGAAGGGGGGCCACCTAGGAAGGAGAGCGTGGAAAACATTAAGCAAATTGTCACCCCAGCGAGCGACACTGGTCTTAACAGTTCACTTGAATGATGATGATAGTTCAAGACATTCCCTCCTGGGCTCATGATTGGCAAGCCACTCCTACCCAGTCACATGACCATTAAGCCACACCCAAAATAAGCCACACCCACAGTGTGGTAGTAAAAATTTTGGCTGCCCATTGCTGCATACAGTCATAAGTGGGAGAAGATGGGTGATAGGAACAATGGGAAAATTAATATTAATAATAGTGCAGTCTTAATAGATAGTTTAACAATGTTGAAGAATTATTTGTTTAGCAGAGTGACGGAATTTGGGGAAAAAACTGTTCTTGTATCTAGTTGTCTTGGTGTGTGTTGCTCTGTAGCGACATTTTGAGGGTAGGAGTTGAAACAGTTTATGTCCAGGATACGAGGGGTCAGTAAATATTTTCACTGCCCTCTTTTTGACTCATGCAGTATACAGGTCCTCAATGGAAGGCAGTTGGCAGCCATTGTTTTGTTCTGCAGTTCTGATTCTCCTCTGAAGTCCGTGTTGGTCCTGTTGGGTTGCAGAACCAGAGGTGCAGATGACAGACTCAATTATTCCTCTGGAGAACTGGATCAGCAGCTCCTTGGGCATTTTAAAAATACATTTTGTGGCCACAGACCACCAAGACGTAACTCAAGATTTAAATCAAGCCTTTGTACACCCTCTGTGGTAACATCATGGCCACCCAGGACATCAAGGACCACAGGTTGAGAATTACTGTTCTAAATGAAGAAGTTACAACGGGGTGGACAAAACAATGGAAACACCTTGCAGCTCTTCCATGGAATCCAGATTTGTGAATCTCCCTTCAAACAGTTTTTGTGGAAACTGGGTTCTGTACATGTCTATTGAGCTCTGCAGTAATTTTAAGAGCTGTGGTCTTGCGATCCGCTCTAACAATTCGCTTTAGAGTCCGACAGTCTCTCTCGGACAACTTCGACTTTCGACCAGAGCTGTGCTTGGCTGAGGAAGTTTTCCCTTCTCTTTCAAAAGCAGTCATTACTTTTGAGACATGATCTCTTGAAACGCCAAATATTCAGGCACTTTCTGTTACACTAGCGCCTGCCGTTCGAGCACCAACAATTTGGCCTCTTTGAAAGTCGGAGAGGTCTGCCATTTCTAGAAGGTGATAACCAATTTCCTTAAATTTCTGTAAAAAAAAAAGGTAGTTTAAAAAAACATATCAAATACCAGAATTTAAAAAACCCCAAAACATTAAAATATGTCAAGTTTTGATTGATCTGAACATCTTCAAACATTATGATGTCAAAAAGTCAAGTGTTTCCCTTTTTTTGTCCACCCCTTCTACCTTAGCAGTACAGACAGTCACCTCTCCAGCTTTGAAGGGTTAAAGCCTTGGAAAAAAACAATACTGTAGATGTTTTTTGTCTCCATTCTTCTCACAAGTGAGAACTGGAAATTTGTGATGGCGAATCACAGTTTCCAATGCAGAAAACATATCCTTTTCTTGAACAAGGCAGAGTCAAAATAGTAATAGTCCCTTTTGTTACCAGCTAACGTTTTTACCATCTTCAGTGAACAGCCGAAATCCTGATTCATCCCTTTTTTCTATTTATCTGGAAATAGCTGAAGAATTTCTTTTTATTGTTCCCGACATTCTTCTTGAGCAAGCTCAGCTCCTTTGTAGCTTCTGCTTCCCTGACACCATCTCTACAAATTGAGTCAATGGTGGGTTATACATTTTCTGAGCACCCTAATCATTTTTCCCCAATTTCTGAAGAGTTGTCATTTATTCACTACAGTAGTACCTCTACCTAAGAATGCCTCTACTTAAAGGACTGTGGATGTGGGGGAGACATCCACATGCTGCAGGCCTGTTTTGCCCCCGGTGGAATCTGCTGATGAAGGCTCCTCTGACCAAGAAGACATGAGTGACAGGGAGGAAGAGAGTGGGGCAGACAGCTCAGAAGGAGATCAATTATCTAGCTCCTCCTTGGATTCAGAACAAGAGTTAATGATACAGCCACACATGCGGAGAGCGATGCATAGGCAGCAACAACTGAGAGATTATTATCAAAGAAAATGAGGCCACCTGTGGTTGGGTGGGGCTGTGGTCATTAGTGAGGCTGCTATAAATAGCAGCCTGTGGGTTTGGCCATTGTGGGGGATTATCTGATTGTTGTGTTTCGTGACTGCTTTACTGACTTTGACCTTTTGTGTCCTGATTTTTCCCCGCTTGGAAACTAAACCAGAGCAAAGTGTGTGTCACTTTGTGAAAGAAGAAGGACTGTGAATTGCCTCACAGCTGCAAGCTAAGTATCACAGAACTGATAAGGGACTTGGACAAATTACCAGGTTGTTTGGAGCCGAGTGCTCTTTGCTATACCAAAAGAGGGCTTGGTTTAAGTGAATTTTCATTATAAAGAACATCGTTTTGAATTTTCAAATGTGTTTGTGTCTGAAATTTGTACCTGTGAATTTTTGGGAGGATTCTACCAGTTTCTAGATAAGAACCAGGTGTTCAAGATTTTTTTTGCCTCTTCTCAAGAACTATTTTCCACTTAAAATCCTGAGCCTCCGAAACTGTAACCGGAAAAGGCAGGGAGAAGCCTCCATGGGGCCTCTCTAGGAATCTCCTGGGAGGCTAATTTTTTGTCTTAAGTGTTTATATGTATTGTTTTTAAAGTATATATTTCAATAATTTTTTTTAAAAAAATAAATAAATAAAAAGGAATCTCCTGGGAGGAAACAGAGCCAGAAAAGGTGGGGAAACGCCTCCATGGGGCCTCTCTAGGAATCTCCTGGGAGGAAACAGGGCCTCCACCCTCCCTGTGGTTTCCCCAGTTGCACACATTATTTGCTTTTACATTGATTCTTATGGGAAAAATTGCTTCTTCTTACAAACATTTTACTTAAGAACCTAGTTGGGGAACGAATTAAGTTCATAAGTTGAGGTACCACTGTACTGCACAAGTCAAAAAGAGGGCTGTGAAAATATTTACGGATCCCTCACATCTTGGACATAAACTGCTTCAACTCCTACCCTCAAAACGATGCTATAGACCACCACACACCAAGACAACTAGACATAAGAACAGTTTTTTTCCAAACGTCATCACTCTGCTAAACACATAATTCCCTAACACTTAAACCCTTTACTAAGTCTCCACTACTATTAATGCTAGTTTTTTCTTGTCATTCCTATCACCTATCTCCTCCCACATATGACTGTATGACGGTAACTTGTTGCTTGTATCCTTAAGATTTTTATTAATATTGCTTGTTTCTTCATTGCTTATTTGACCACTATGACAATCATTAAGTGTTGTACCTCATGATTCTTGACAAATGTATCTTTTTCTTTTATGTACGCTGAGAGCATCTGCACCAAAGACAAATTCCTTGTGTGTCCAGTCACATTTGGCCAATAAAGAATTCTATTCTATTCTATTCTATTCTATTCTACTCTACTCTACTCTACTCTACTCTATTCTAAAGAGAGGGTCCATGGTGAAGAAAATGTTGACAACCCTGACCTAAAACACACAAAGTCTATTACTTATGACAAACAGTTTTGGGACTTGGGTACCCTATAAGATGAAGAGTATTCATTTTGGAGGAGAAAATAAGGGGAAAAAATCTACCTTCCAGATATGCATCTGGCTAGCATTCTATTCTATTCTATTCTACTCTACTCTACTCTACTCCATTCTATTCCATTCTATTCTACTCTATTCTGCATTCCAATATTATTATTATTATTATTATTATTATTATTATTATTATTATTATTATTATTATTATTTATTAGATTTGTATGCCGCCCCTCTTCGCAGACTCAGGGTGGAAGAAAAAACTAATAAATATTCTATTCCATTCCATTCTATTCTATTCTGCATTCCAATATTCCATTCCATTCTATTCCATTTCATTCCATTCTATTCTGATCCACCAAGACTGCCAAACATCTGAGGGCAATAGAACACTCATAGCAGAAGAGAAGCAAATACTCCGCAAAGCCAGAGCTGCAAATGCTGTGACAATGGGTGCCTGCACATATATCTGCCCAACATGTGGCAGAACATTTCGTGCCCACATAGGCCTTACCAGCCACCCACGGACCCATCGCGGACAACCCACAACCCATTAGATGTCAAGATCCCCCTCGAACACGATGGGCGACCATCATCATCAGGTCGCGGACAACCTGTAACCCCCAAAATGAGATAAATGGGAGACTTTATAGTCATATCCAATATCCAAGGGACATCTTGGTGACCTCAAATGATTCTTGACTTTCTTGGTCTCATTTTTTTCTGCTTCTCCTGCGATTTCCTTCTTCTGTTCATTGGATGCTATTTCTACAAGACTCTTCCCCGGTTACCTAGGGAACTATTTCCATATTATTGAAAAGTGGTAGCATGCCAGCGCATATATTCTGATATACCTTAGCAATCCGATGAGCTACAAAGCCCCATTAAGTTGCTAAGGTGACTGACGCACTTATGGGTGGATTGAACATGTGCCGTCAAGTCAGTGTTAAGTCTGATTGATCACCAAAAAATTGATCTCTTCCAGAATGATCTGGCCCCGGTTGGGTCATTTGGGTATCCCCGTGATGACACCTGAACTCCAGTTTTTAAAATCGAGTCCATCCTCTTTCCTACTTTTCTCATAGAAACATAGAAACATAGAAGATTGACGGCAGAAAAAGACCTCCAGGTCCATCTAGTCTGCCCTTGTACTATTTTATCTTAGGATGGATATATGTTCATCCCAGGGATGTTTAAATTCAGTTACTGTGGATTTACCAACCACGTCTGCTGGAAGTTTGTTCCAAGCATCTATTACTCTTTCAGTAAAATGATATTTTCTCAAGTTGCTTCTGATCTTTCCTCCAACTAACCTCAGATAGTGTCTCCTTGTTTTTGTGTTCACTTTCCTATTGAAAACACTTCCCTCCTGAACCTTATTTAACCCTTTAACATATTTAAATGTTTCGATCATGTCCCCCCTTTTCCTTTTGTCCTCCAGACTCTACAGATTGAGTTCATGAAGTCTTTCCTGATACGTTTTATGCTTAAGACCTTCCACCATTCTTGTAGCCCGTCTTTGGACCCGTTCAATTTTGTCAATATCTTTTTGTAGGTGAGGTCTCCAGAACTGGACACAGTATTCCAAATGTGGTTTCACTAGCACTCTATATAGTAGGATCACAATCTCCCTCTTCCTGCTTGTTATACCTCTAGCTATGCAGCCAAGCATTCTACTTGCTTTCCTTACCGCCTGACCGCACTGTTCACCCGTTTCTCGCTTTTCTTTGTTTTCCTTCCAACTTTCCCAGCATAACAGATTTTCCAGGAGAAGATTTACTGAGCTGTGGTGGCACACAGGGGTTAAAATGCTGTATTGATGGCAAACTCTGCCCACAGTCTAGAGTTTGATCCTGACCGGCTTAAGCTTGACTCAGCCTTCCATCGTTCCTTGGTTTGTAAAATGAAGACCAGGTGGTTGGGGGAAATAACAACAACAACAACAACAACAACAACAACCTTCATTGGAACCTATGCTACAACTACCACCTACCAGTGGTAAAGAACTGGTGGGATCATAAACCTGAGAAAGTAGTTGAAAACAAACATGCCAAAACACTTTGGGATTTTCAAATTCAAACTGACAAGGTTTTAGAACACAATACACTAGACCTCATGATTGTGGAAAAGGAAAAACTGTGGATCATTGATATCGCCACACCAGGTGACAGTCAAATGGATGAAAAACAGCAAGAAAGCTTAGCCGATATCAGGATCTTAAATTCGAACTATAACGACTTTGGCATAAACCAGTACAGGTGGTCCCAGTAGTAATTGGGCATCATGTCTCTACCTGATCCTTCTTTTTATTAAACTAAATAAACCCTGTTCTTGCAACCGTTTTTCATATGTTTTAGCCTCCAGTCCTCTAATGCTGACGCTAAACTGCTTAGAGAGTACTATGGAACATTGTGAAGTGGTATGTAAGTCTAAGTCCTAGTACTCTTTCTATTATGTATCACTGAATTGGCGTTGAGTCTTAGCAAAGAGATAGATTTTCTCCAGGATTAGATCGGGTCAAGCTATTCTTCATAGCATCTGAAGGCAGGAGAAGAAGCAACAGATGGAAACTAATCAAGGAGAGAAGCAATTTAGAACTAAGGAGAAGTTTCCTCATAGTCTTAGCAGTTTGAGTCTTTTTAAAAAGAGAGTAAAATCTAACACACTGTTTATAATATCTTAAAAGCTGGCCAGAGTCCCAAGAATAGGTAAACACAACAGTAATTACTAGATTGTAGCAAAGTTCCGTATCATAGACTTACAGAGGTTGGCTGGAAGCCCAGAGCTAATTACTGCATATGGTTCTTTTAAAACAAAAGCCAGAGACAAGAGCTGCACCGAAGTATCACATGACTCCTCCTTAAATAGCCTGAGAGTGTGGCCCAGTAGCCAGCAGTGCTACTCATGAGGAAGCCTCCTCCTGAGTAACCACTCTTGCCTCCTAGAGGCCCTGCAAACCCTAGCATCAAGAAGAGTCTCCTCCTCCTCTCCCGAGTCGCTCATCTCAGGAGGTGCAGAAGGCCCTGGCTGCTCTTCAGCCTCTGGCACCACGTCCTCTTCGCTGTCAGTCTCGGGTGCCAGGAAGATAGGTCACTTGTATTGCGCCTCCACTGTCTCTCAGTCCTCTGGATCCATTGCAAATTGCACAGAATACAAACGGGCCACAGGAACTTTTTTTTTTTTTTTAGAAAGATGGAATTCTCTCTGCTCCGTTTTGACAGATTGGGTATGCGTCACTGTGCTTCCCCTGTAAATAAAAAAATTATTGAGTTGGAGTTCTTCTTGGTATTATTTTCATCCTCAGTGACAGAGGAGAAAATGAAAGCCGGCCTCTCGATATGGAATAAAAGAAAAGGAAAATACAATCTCCATTCAGAACCTGGAGGAGGAATGAGTTTCTTTTCAACACGCCGCCCACAGGTTCAAATAAAGTCCAGTTCCATGGAAACATTTCTTTCCCTATTCTTCTGGACTACAATAGTTAGAAACTTGTGCTTTCCATAAGATTGAAGGTTGTTGAGGGCCTTCAATTCAAGATGTGCCCCACTTCTGTTTTGTGGACTTCTCATAAGCTGAATTAAGAACAGTTGTAGATGTTTCAAGACTGACTCATATGTTACAGCCTGATCCGCCATTCTGTTCGTTTATATTGTGCAGAAATATGTGTTTTATCGCTATTGTTGTGGTTAGCTCTGGCCCAGCTCCTGCCCCAAGGACTGTGGATGTGGGGGAGACATCCACATCCTGCAGGCGTGTTTTGCCCCTGGTGGAATCTGCTGATGAAGGCTCCTCTGACCAAGAAGACATGAGTGACAGGGAGGAGGAGAGTGTGGCAGACAGCTCAGAAGGAGATCAATTATCTAGCTCCTCTTTGGATTCAGAACAAGAGTTAATGATACAGCCACGCATGCGGAGAGCGATGCATAGGCAACAACAACTGAGAGATTATTATCAAAGAAAATGAGGCCACCTGTGGTTGGGTGGGGCTGTGGTCATTAGTGAGGCTGCTATAAAGAGCAGCCTGTGGGTTTGGCCATTGTGGAGGATTATCTGATTGTTGTGTTTTGTGACTGCTTTACTGACTTTGACCTTTTGTGTGCTAATTTTTCCCCGCTTTGAAACTAAACCAGAGCAAGTGTGTTTCACTTTGTGAAAGAAGAAGGACTGTGAATTGCCTCACAGCTGCAAGCTAAGTATCACAGAACTGATAAGGGACTTGTACAAATTACCAGTTTGGTTGGAGACAAGTGCTCTTTGCTATACCAAAAGAGGGCTTGGTTTAAGGGAATTTTCATTATAAAGAACATTGTTTTGAATTTTCAAACGTGTGTGTGTGTGTGTGAAATTTGTACCTGTGAATTTTTGGGAGGATTCTACCAAAGAGCCCGACAGAACAGCTACACTGCCTCCAAAGTGCCAAACACCCCAGAGCAGGGGTAGGCAAAGTTGGCTCTTCTATGACTTGTGGACTTCAACTCCCAGAATTCCTGAGGCAATCATGCTAGCTCAGGAATTCTGGGAGTTGAAGTCCACATGTCATAGAAGAGCCAACTTTGCCTACCCCTGCCCCAGAGGATAGGCTCAGGATACAGAGGGGTCTAGATAGACTAGTGCAAAGGGCCCAAACAACCAAAATAGAGTTCCGTGCAGAGAAAAGTAGGATCCTACACCTAGGTCAGAAAAACCCAAAATACACATACAAACTGGGCGAAACCGCTCTCAACAGGAGTGAATGTGTGAGAGAGCTTGGAGTCTTAGTGGACAACAAAGTAAACATGAGCCCACAATGTGCAGTGGCGACTAAAAAAGCCAACACAATCTTTAGCTGCATAAACAGAGAATACTCTCCAAGACAAGAGAGGTGCTAATACCATTCTATAATGCCCTAGTTAGACCACAGCTAGAGTACTGCATCCAGTTTTGGTCACCACCAATGTTCCCTCTAATTTTTTTTAGGTGTGGGTGGAAAAGTATAGTGTCTGAGCAGCAGTTCCTTTGGGACTGGGCGGCATAGAATGAATGAATGAATGAATGAATGAATGAATGAATGAATAAACGAATAAACAAACAAACAAACAAACAAATAAAAAGAAAAATATTCCCTTCTTTTTATTAAAAGAAATTAATAATAAAACAAAACAAAAATCTATTACTATTATTACTATCTTCTCCTCTTTTTCCATCCCTGTCTCCTCCCCCCTTGTGTGTGTGTGTGTGTGTATGTGTGTGTATGTGAACTCTTGAACCATTTCCAATAACAGGTGAGCTATTGGAAATGGTTCAAGAGTTCACACACACACACACACAAACAAACGGTTGGGGTTTTTTTTCTCTGTTATTATTTGGGTGCCTTTTACCATATGCTTTAAATCAAGAGTCATTTCACTCTCTTTCTCTCTCCCTCTCTCTCTGTCAGCGAGGAGGCTGTGAGAGCGCTTTCTCCGAGCCCTTTGGGAATGCCTGCCCTACCTCTACTGCAGCCCCCTTGCTGAAAGGTCCGGGATGAAAGCGCTCCCAGCGAAGGGGCTGCGAGAGGGGTGGGGCGGGCATTCCCAAAGCCCGCGGAGAAAACCCTCTCTCGCAGCCCCCTGGCTGGGAGCGCAGAAGTGGAGAAGGCGAAGTTGCAGCCACCGCTGCGGGAGAAGTCGCGCCCCAAGGCAGGAGGCGGCGGAGGAGCAGAGGGGGCGGATCGGGGGGGGGCAGGGCCGAGAGGCCAGGGGCGCGAGGGGGCCGGAGGCACCGTGGGGAGGCAGGGGAGGCTGCAGCTCCCTTCCCTTCTACTGCCGGCGCCTCCCCCCCCACGGGCTGGCAGGGGGATGGGGAGCATGCGCCCGTGGAAAAGGGTGTGCAGGGGGGTATTTGGAGGCGCGCACGTGCACACGCGCGCAGCTTACGGGGAATGCTGGTCACCACACTACAAAAGAGATAATGATACTCTAGAAAAAGTGCAGAAGAGAGCAACCAGGATGATAAAGGGACTAGAAACTAAAACATACGAGGAAAGGTTGCAGGGACTGAACATGGATAGTCTAGTGAAGAAGAGACCCAAGGGGGACATGATAGCAGTCCACAAATACTTGAGACGATGCCACAGGGAAGAGGAGAAGACATTATTTTCCAAAGCACCAGAGAGCCACACAAGGAGCAATGGTTGGAAGCTGTCCAAGGAGAGATTCAACCTGGGAATAAGGAGGAACTTTCTGACTGTGAGAGTGATCAACTGCTGGAAAAGCTTGTCCGCAGAGATGGAGAAGGCTCCAATACTAGTGACCGTCTGTCTGTCTGTCAGATAGATGACAGACAGACAGACGGTCACTAGTATTGGAGCATTCTATCTCTCTTTCTGTCTGTCTGTCTGTCTACCTACCTACCTACCTACCTCTATCTATCTATCTATCTATCTATCTATCTATCTATCTATCTATCTATCTCCATCCATCCATCCATCCATCCATCCATCCATCCATCCATCCATCCATCCATCCATCTATCTATCTATCTATCTATCTATCTATCATTTGCAGTGTCTATCCAACTACAGTACCTATCTATTTATCATCTGTCTGTCTATCTGTCCATCTGTCTGTCTATCCATCATCTATCTATCTATCTATCTATCTATCTATCTATCTATCTATCATCCATCCATCCATCCATCCATCCATCCATCCATCCATCCATCTATCTATCTATCTATCTATCTATCTATCATCTATCCTATCTCTCTCTCTGTGTGTGTCTTCCACCACCACCCATCACTATCTATCATCTCTCTCTACCAACTACCAGACCTAATTGGTAACCATGAACTGAAATTATTTATTGTATTGTTTGTTGCACTTCACTATCCCTTTTCCTCAGGAGCCCAACGCAACATAGTGCTCTCTTCTCCTCTCTTTCTCTAGAGCAACAACCTGCCAAGGTAGATTGGCTTGAGAGACATTGCCCCAAAGGTCTCCTTCTGCAGAGCCTTGTAGACCAAGCAAATTATTCCAGGCGCTCATTAGATCAAACTTTTGGGGTCTGTACTCTTCGATCCCACAGCGGCTAAAAATAACGGTAATTTCTTCCTTTCGTGGCCCCGACCCTTCCGAAAATCTACTGTGTGTGTGTGTGTTTGTGTGTGTGTTTGTGTGTGTGTGCTTTTTGCAGAAGTGCCTACCAAGTGTAGCTTGGTAATCTCCAGAGAGAAACTGAGTGTCTCAGAGAATTTATTTTTACTCTGGAATTGCGAAAGGTGAGCTTAGACTGAACGCCTACACACCAGCAGAGACATTTTTTTCAAGGGGGGGGGGATGGAGAATGAAAGAGCCTTTTAATTTGCTGAAAATGAAAAGCTTAAAATTACCACCTACAGACAGGATGGTGTTTTAAATTCTCTTCGGAGGAGCCGAAGGGAACCAGGTCCTTCCATTGTCTAAGGTGTCAGCACTCCCACTGCTTGGTATGGCTAGGCAGGAACTGAATATGAAATGGTCCATGAGTAAGAATTGACAAAACAACTTGATATCAAGAATGTCTAATACAGTGGTACCTCTACCTAAGAACGCCTCTACTTACAAACTTTTCTAGATAAGAATCAGATGTTCGAGACTTTTTTGCCTCTTTTCAAGAGCCATTTTCCACTTACAAACCCAAGCTTCCAAAACTGTAACCGGAAATAGCAGGGAGAAGCCTCCGTGAGGCCTCTCTAGGAATATCCTGGGAAGAAACAGGGCCAGAAAAGATGGGGAGAAGCCTCCTTGGGGCCTCTCTAGGACTCTCCTGGGAGGAAACAGGACCGGAAAAGATGGGGAGAAGCCTCCGTGGGGCCTCTCTAGGACTCTCCTGGGAGGAAACAGTGCCTCCACCCTCCCTGTGGTTTCCCCAATCGCCCACATTATTTGTTTTTACATTGATAACTATGTTCTTCTTACAAACATTTCTACTTAAGAACCTGGTCACAGAACGAATTGAGTTTGTATGTAGAGGTACCACTGTATTATGCTTGGGGGATTTGAATAACTGCTGGAATGTTTTTCTCCTTCCTTTTGGAGTGACTGAACTGAGGATATTGATCAAATTGAACGGGTCCAAAGACGGGCTACAAAAAGGGTGGAAGGTCTTAAGCATAAAACTTATCAGGAAAGACTTCATGAACTACATCTGTATAGTCTGGAGGACAGAAGGGAAAGGGAGGACACGATCGAAACACTTCAATATGTGAAAGGGTTAAATAAAGTCCAGGAGATAAGTGTTTTTAATAGGAAAGTGAACACAAGAACAAGGGGGTTAGTTGGGGGAAAGATCAGAAGCAATGTGAGAAAATATTATTTTACTGAAAGAGTAGCAGATGCTTGGAACAAACGTCCAGCAGACGTGGTTGGTAAATCCACAGGAACTGAATTTAAACATGCCTGGGCTAAGCATAGATCCATCCTAAGATAAAATACAGGAAATAGTATAAGGGCAGACTAGATGGACCATGAGGTCTTTTTCTGTCGTCAGTCTTCTATGTTTCTATTAATA
The DNA here is from genome assembly GCF_031021105.1 of Erythrolamprus reginae. Taxonomy (NCBI): domain Eukaryota; kingdom Metazoa; phylum Chordata; class Lepidosauria; order Squamata; family Dipsadidae; genus Erythrolamprus; species Erythrolamprus reginae. The sequence goes on from NC_091952.1 coordinate 254,592,014, forward strand.
TGCTTACCTTCTTCTTTTACCTTATATGGAAATACAATGAAATATCATCTACGCTTGCTAATCCTGACATCATCTTCAGGATCTGGCCTTCTAAAGAGCAGTCAGGGTTGATCTCTTCTAGGACTGACCAGTTGGGTCACCTTGCAGCCCAAGGAACTTTGCCTTGTTCGCCTGGTGAACCAGTTGTGGCTTTACTTGGACAGGGAGTCATTGCTCACAGTCGCTCATGCCCTCATCCCCTTGAGGTTCGATTACTGCAATGCTCTCTACATGGGGCTACCTTTGAAAAGTGTTTGGAAACTTCAGATCGTGCAGAATGCGGCCGCGAGAGCCATCGTGGGGCTCCCTAGATTTGACCACATTTCTGCAACACTCCGTGGCCTACACTGGCTGCCGATCAGTTTCCGGTCACAATTCAAAGTGTTGGTAATGAACTTTAAAGCCCTACATAGCATTGGGCCAGAATACATCTGGAACCGCCTTCTACCGCACGAATCCCAGCGGCCGATAAGGTCCCACAGAGTTGGCCTTCTCCAGGTCCCGTCAACCAAACAATGTCGTTTGGCAGGCCCCAGGGGAAGAGCCTTCTCTGTGGTGGCCCCGGCCCCCTGGAATCAACTCCCCCCAGAGATTAGAATGGTCCCTACCCTCCTTGTCTTTCACAAATTACTCAAGACCTACCTTTATCTCCAGGCATGGGGGAGTTAGGATATTCCTTCCCCCTAGGCCATTACAAGTTATGCATGGTATGTTTGTGTGTATGTTTGGTTTTATAATAAGGGTTTTTAATTGTTTTATTAATTGTATTATTACATGCTGTTTTTTATCATTGTTGTTAGCCGCCCCGAGTCTGCGGAGAGGGGCGGTATACAAATCCAATAAATAATAATAATAATAATAATAATAATAATAATAATAATAATAATAATAATAACTTGCATGCCATATCATTCCAATGTTCAACTCCCACTCTAAACTGCCGTGACCCCAATTACACAACCTGTTGACTCAAAACAAAAAAGCTCACCCCCAGATCACCACCACCATAACCTAAACCTTCTAATTTCCTGGGCTTAACTAGTCCACCTCCAGAAACCTGCTCCAGGTAACAAGAAGATTCTAAATTCATGGTTGCCGAGGAACCACTTTAAAAAGCTCAGTGGACAATGAGGCAGATCAGGTGGGTAAGGAGAAGGTTGGCCCCCATGATTGGCATTAATTGCTTCCCAAGTTGGCAGGATCATCTCAACATTGGTGGGTCAAAGGAGGGATTTGGCAGAGGCAGCCCCCTCACTGCTGCAGGAAGACTGGTGACTAATCTCAACAACCTCGTGGGAAACAGAGGAAGAAGCAGAGGCTTCTAGAGTTGTTAACCTGATCTTATGCAGCTTCTGCTCTGGCAGTCTCACGCTACTCACCAGAGCCTACAAAACTTTTGCCAGACCCATCCTTGAATACAGTTCATCTGTCTGGAACCCACACCACATCTTGGACATCAACACCCTTGAAAATGTCCAAAGATACTTTACCAGAAGAGCCCTTCACTCCTCCACTCGAAACAGAATACCCTACGAAAGCAGACTTACAATCCTAGGTCTAGAAAGCTTAGAACTACGGCGCCTAAAACATGATCTAAGTATTGCCCACAAGATCATATGCTGCAACGTTCTACCTGTCAATGACTACTTCAGCTCCAATCGCAACAACACAAGAGTACGCAACAGATTGAAGCTTAATATTAATCGCTCCAAACTTGACTGTAAAAAATATGACTTCAGCAACCGAGTTGTCAAAGCATGGAACTCATTACCTGACTCACTAGTGTCAACCCCTAACCCCCAACATTTTTCCCTTAGACTATCCATGATTGACCTCTCCAGGTTCCTTAGAGGTCAGTAAGGGGCGTGCATAAGTGCACCAGTGTGCCTTCCGTCCCCTGTCCAATTGTCTCTCCTTATCTCATTTATCTTTTCTTCCTTTCAAATATGTTCACCTATACTTTTATATCTTTTCTTCTATTCTTTTCTTTACTTATATTGTTACATATCTTTCTCTTCAATGTGTATTATGTATTGGAAAAAATAAATACATAAACAATCAAACAAACAAACAAGAATTTGGGAGAGACCACAAAACAAGACGTCGTGGTGAAATTGAGGTCTTCTATGGAGAAGCACAACATGGGGGTGTTGGCAGTGTAGGGCTACCAAAATTTCGCTACCACACTGTGGGCATGGCTAATGCAGGGCACCCTGCATTATCTTTCAACATCTTTCAGTGCAAATTGGGTGCTCTGGGGTGGAGCTCCATTCTTGCTACCCCACTGTGGGTGTTTTCCCCGACCGGGCGGTAGCCCACCCCTGGGTGTTGGTGATAGAAACATAGAAACATAGAATATTGACAGCAGAAAAAGACCTCATGGTCCATCTAGTCTGCCCTTACACTTTTTCCTGTATTTAATCTTAGGATGTGTTATGGTTGGCTCTGGCCCAGCTCCTGCCCCAGGGAATGTGGAGGTAGATGCAGGGGAAACTTCAACATGTCATAGGCCTGTGTTATTGCCGACAGAGTCAGTTCAGAGTTTAGTTTCCTCGGACGAAGAAGAAGGTGGGAGTGACTCGGTAGAGGGGGGCTTGGCACACAGCCCAGGCAGTCAATCTCCCTTATCTTCCATTGATTCGGATGAAGATGTCTTAGACCCACGCAAGCGCAGAATTATGCGTAGAAGAGACCAAGTAAGGACATATTACAGGAGATAAGAGAGGCCACCTGAGTTTGGGTGGGGCTCCAGTAATTAGGGCTGCTGCTATAAATAGCAGCGTGTGGGTTTGGCCGTTGTGGAAGAGTATCTGATCACAGTTCTTCAGGAATCATGTGTTGCTGTTTTCTGGACTTTGTTTGTTGCTTTTTCACGCCTTTGAAACCAAAGCAGAGCAACGTGTGTGTGTGTCTCACTTCCTTGGAAGAAGAAGGGGTGTGAAGTTTTTTCACAGCTGCTAGCTAAATACTTAATGACTGCTTAAGGGAAATTGTACAGACTACCCAGTTGTTTTGGGACAAGTGCTCTCTGCAATACAAAAAGAGTGCTTAGTTTATTTTGAATTTTGTGATAAAGAACATTGTTTTGAATTTTCAAACATGTGTGTGTCTGAAATTTGTACCCTTGAATTTTCGGGAGGCTCCTACCAGAACAGGATGGATATATGTTTATCCCAGGCATGTTTAAATTCATTTACTGTGGATTTACCAACCATGTCTGCTGGAAGTTTGTTTCAAGCATCTGCTACTCTTTCAGTAAAATAATATGTTCTCACGTTGCTTCTGATCTTTCCCCCAACTAACTTCAGATTGTGCCCCCTTGTTCTTGTGTTCACTTCCCTATTGAAAACACTTGTCCCCTGAACCTTATTTAACCCTTTAACATGTTTCGATCATGTCCCCCCTTTTCCTTCTGTCCTCCAGACTATACAGATTGAGTTCATTAAGTCTTTCCTGATCCGTTTTATGCTTAAGACCTTCCACCATTCTTGTAGCCCGTCTTTGGACCCGTTCCATTTTATCAATATCTTTTTGTAGGTGAGATCTCCAGAACTGAACACAATGATCTGGCACTAACTCAGCCGCTTGTTACAGGATCGGCACATGCTGAGTCAGCAAAATGCCTCTCTCTTCCCACCCTGTGCAAAGGATTCTTAACTTTTCCTCAAGCCGGTGGAAATAAGTGACACCTTGAATTATGTAAAAGAAGATTTCGCGGTTCCAGGCGCTGAGATTAACACTGTATCGAGCCAAGAAAGGCTTCTTGTTGTTTGGGGGTTTTTTGCCACCACCACCACTCCGAAACATACACAGGTGCTGATCGCCTGATTTGCAATCTAGCACAACGATTTGGGGTACCTGTTGCAGGTGGGTAGGTTCGCATGGGCTATCCAGGTCACCAGCAGAGAAGAATGTGTGTGGCTCACGGTTGAACAGTGGGATCCTTTGTGGTTTTGTTGTTGCAGATGATTCATTTTATCCAACTAGATAACATCATCTGTGCTAGAAGGGAATGGCGTTGTGGAGAAAAGTAATAATAGTAGCAGCAGCAGCAGTAGCAGTAGTAAGAGGAGGAGGAGGAGGAGAAAGAGAAGGAGAAAGAGAAAGAGGACAAGGAGGCCTATCAGATCCTTGATGCTCTCTGAGCTTGGTGGTTTTGTTGCAGAGGCTTCATGACCCAGCTAGAGAACATTATCAGTGCTAGAAGGGAATGAAGCTGTGGAGAGAAGTAGTAGTAGTAGTAGTAGTAATAGTTGTTGTAGTAGTAGTAGTAATAGTAGTCCTAAGTCCCATAGGATTGGGTGGCATATAAATCTAATAAATAAATAGATAGATAGATAGATAGATAGATAGATAGATAGATAGATAGATAGATAGATAGATAGATAAATAAATAAAAGTAGTAGTAGCAGCAGCAGCAGCAGCAGTAGTATGACTGTTAGCTCCTTGGTGTTCTCTGTGCTTTGTGGTTTTCTTGCCAAGGTTTCATGATCCAGCTAGAGAACACCATGAGTGCTAGAAGGGAATGGAGCTGTGGAGAAAAGTACTACTACTAGTAGTACTACTACTAGTACTACTAGTAGTACTACTACTACTAGTAGTAGTAGTACTACTAGTAGTAGGAGTACTAATACTAGTGGTAATAATAGTATGACTGTCAGCTCCTTGGTGATCTCTGAGATTAGCGATTTTCTTAGATGTTTCATGACCCAGGTAGAGAACATCACCAGTACTAGAAGGGAATGGAGCTGTGGATAATAGTAGCAGCAACAGCAGTGCAGTATGATGTTAATGGCCTTTTAGGATTTCTCAGCATGAATAAGAGTTCACTTTTTGAACAGTAAGAATTATATGTCACAGCAAGCGAGGGGAGGCATCACAATTTTAGAGATGCTTAGGTGGGTCATTCCCCTCCCCCCCAAAAAAAAAATGTTGGGAACCACTAGTCTAGAGTATCATAGAGAAACATGATGTCAGGTTGCCTTCGCTCAGAATTTAAGAAAAGTAAAACTCAAAATCCATTTTGAACTTCAAAAGTGAACTTAAACTAAATCCGAAGTGAATGCATCGTAGCTGGCTTTCATGCCTAAGGCAGGACTAGAACTCGCCGTCACCTGCTCTATATAATCTTTTAGAATTCCTGGAGAAATGAAGAGATCCAGAAAATTAGAGGAGGGGAAATTTTATCTCTAGTGTTGAGCGAACCCAACAAAGTTCTGGTTTGGTGAGTTCGGCTGAACTTTGCCGTGAAGTTTGGGTGAGTTCGCCGAACCCGAACCCGAACATAAATAAACAAGAAGGTGGGGAATTCCCCACCTCCTTTTGCTTCCTTTTATTTTTACGGAAAAGGATGCCGCAGCGGTGCCGCAAGCAAAAGGAGGTGGGGAATCCCACGATGGGTGTTGTGGTTAGCTCTGGCCCTGCTCCTGCCCCAAGGACTATGGATGTGAGGGAGACATCCACATGCTGCAGGCCTGTTTTGCCCCCGGTGGAATCTGCTGATGAAGGCTCCTCTGACCAAGAAGACATGAGTGACAGGGAGGAGGAGAGTGTGGCAGACAGCTCAGAAGGAGATCAATTATCTAGCTCCTCCTTGGATTCAGAACAAGAGTTAATGATACAGCCACGCATGCGGAGAGCGATGCATAGGCAACAACAACTGAGAGATTATTATCAAAGAAAATGAGGCCACCTGTGCTTGGGTGGGGGTGGGGTAATTAGTGAGGCTACTATAAATAGCAGCCTGTGGGTTTGGCCATTGTGGAGGATTATCTGATCGTTGTGTTTCGTGACTGCCTTACTGACTTTGACTTTTTGTGTGCTGATTTTTCCCCGCTTTGAAACTAAACCAGAGCAAAGTGTGTTTCACTTTGTGGAAGAAGAAGGACTGTGAATTGCCTCACAGTTGCAAGCTAAGTATCACAGAACTGATAAGGGACTTGTACAAATTACCAGTTTTGTTTGGAGACGAGTGCTCTTTGCTATACCAAAAGAGGGCTTGGTTTAAGTGAATTTTCATTATAAAGAACATTGTTTTGAATTTTCAAACATGTGTGTGTCTGAAGTTTGTACCTGTGAATTTTTGGGAGGAGTCTACCAGAGAGCACGACAGAACAATGGGATTCTCCACTCTCCTCCTGGGCAGCGGCGCTTCGCGGTGTTCAAACAAACGCCGAACACGAACTTTTTAAAAAGGTTGGGTTCGGGTTCTGCATGCCGAACACTGCAAAGTTCAGCATGATCCCAAACTTTGCAAGTTCAGTTTGCCCAACACTAGTTACCTCTAAACAAAGGAAGAAGGAAATTATAGACCTGTCAATTTGATATCTATATTCTGCAAATATGTTATTGAACTACATGTTAGGGAATATTGGGCAACAAATACCGGCATGGTCTTGCCACAAACGATTCCCACCGGATGAAACCGCCTCTCTTCCTTTTTGACGGAATTGTTTACTTAATAGATTGGGGAAACGTTCTTTACCTACTGTAATGTGACCTCAGCGATGTGTTGAATGAAGTGTCTCACGATTTCCTCATTAATAATAATAGTTAAAAATGGGCTAGATGATGCCACTGTTAAAACGAATTCTTAATTAGCCGAATGACAGCCTGTGTATTGATAAATGGCTTCACACGCCAGCTTGAAAAATAACGGTGAGTGGCACGTCATTGGTCTCAATGCTAGGCTTTCCGGTGTTTGAGCACTTATTAATCATTGGATGAAGGGATAGAGGAGACAGTTATTAGATCTGGGGGTGATGTAGAACTAGGAGAAGTAGCTAACATTTCCAAAAAAGGAAGGAGAGAGAGAGAAAGCAAAAGAATATGAGTTCAAGTCCCACCTTAGCCATGAAATCTGACTGGTTGGCCTTGGATCAATCTCTCTCTCTCTCTCTCTCTCTGTCACTCTGTGTCTCTCTCTCTCTCTCTCTCTCTCTGTGTGTGTGTGTCTGTCTATCTGTCTGTCTCCTCTTTCCCTTCGCTTCTTCATCTTTTCCTTCCCTCCCCTCCATTTCTCTTCTCTTCTTCATCCCCTTCCCTTCTTCATCTTTCCCTTCTCTCCACTTTTCTCCATTTCCCTTCTCTTCCCTTCCCTTCTTCATCTTTCCCTCCCCTTCCTTTTTGAAACATTGAGTTTTATTTATTTTATTTTATGTATGTATTTATTTATTTATTTTATGAACTACATTTAGATCAGGGGTGGGCTTGGTGTGGGCTTGGTGTGTACCACTTAACCAAGGGCTTTACAAAAAACTATGTAAATTGTGTCTATTGCTTTACCCTGATCAAGTTGTATAGTCCATATGTTTTTGCAGTGTAGGGCTTACAGATTATGGGATAATTTTTTCCTGGAACCAAATCGTTAGAGAGTAAGTTGTTAGTTTCTAGGTGGAGGGTAATAGATTGATTTATGATTGATTCCATGATTTTGCAAGTGATGCAACATAATGAGATTGATCTGTAATTTTTGACATTGCTGGGATCTCTTTTTTGAACATAAGGATGACTGTGGCTTGGGATCAAAAGTTGGGTAAGGAGCTAGTCCTGAAAGATTTATCAAAGATGATGCTTAGGGGTCCAGCTAAGGTTGTTGAGAGCTTTTATTAAAGAAGTATGGACATAATCCATCAGATCCAATAGATAGAGATGGTTTTAGGTTGCATAATGCCTTTTCAACATTATCTTCCATAAAATCATTTTGTGTTAGATAAAATTTGTTTTAGAAATATTGGGCATAAGTCCTTGGTATTTACAAAGACTGAGCCGAAGAATGTGTCAAAGAGATTGTCTTTAAAGACTTCATCATTATAGTCTTTACTATTAGGTCCTTTACGGGGTAGGATGGATCTCGAGTCTTTGAGTTGATTGTTTGCAAAGATATAGAAGGTGTGGGTGGATTTCATGCGTATAGAGTTTTTTCTTGATTAATGTGATAATTGGTGCATTCAGATTATATTTGGTGTCATAGATTTTTGTAGCTGTTACCAAGTTTATTTATTTATTTATTTATTTATTTATTTATTTATTTATTTATTTATTTATTTATTTATTTATTTATTTATTTATTTATTTATTTATTTATTTATTTATTTATTTATTTATTTATTTATTTATTTATTTATTTATTTATTAGATTTGTATGCCGCCCCTCTCCGTAGACTCGGGGCAGCTCACAACAATAACAAAGACAATGTAAGAACAAATCTAATAATTTAAAAAACACTAAAAACCCCATTATTAAAAGCAAACATACACACAAACATACCATGTATAAACTGTATAGGCCTGGGGCAGATGTCTCAGTTCCCCCATGCCTGACAGCAGAGATTGGTCTTAAGAACTTTACAAAAGGCAAGGGGGGTTGGGGCATTTCTAATCTCTGAGGAGAGCTGGTTCCAGAGGGTCGGGGCTGCCACAGAGAAGGCTCTTCTTCTGGGTCCCGCCAAACGACATTGTTTAGTTGACTGGACCTGGAGAAGGCCAACTCTGTGGGACCTAACCGGTCGCTGGGATTTGTGCGGCAGAAGGCGGTCCTGAAGATATTCTGGTCCGATGCCATGAAGGGCTTTATAGGTCATAACCAACACTTTGAATAGTGACCGGAAACTGATCAGCAACCATTGCAGACTGCGGAGTGTTGGTGTAACATGGGCATACCTAGGGAAGTCCATGATTGCTCTCGCAGCTGCATTCTGCACGATCTGAAGTTTCCGAACACTTTTCAAAGGTTACCAACACAACCTTTGAATTGGACTACTATTTGTCAGAAATGGTGTAGGGTCTCAAGCAGGAGACCCTACACCATTTCTGACAAATAGTAGTCCAATCTATTCTTGAGGGTCTGAAGTGATGAAGTTCCCACAACTTCCAAAGGCAACTTCTGTTCCATGGGTTGATTGTTTTCACTGTCAGAAAATTTCTCCTTATTTCTAGGTTGAATCTCTCATTGTTCAGTTTCCATCTATTGTTCCTTGTCTAGCCTTCTGGTGCCTTGGAAGACAGCCTGACCTCCCCCCTCTCTGTGGCAGCCCCTCAAATATTGGAAGACTGCTATCATGTCTCCCCTGGTCCTTCTCTTCACTAGATTGGCCATGCCCAGTTTCTGCAACCGCTCTTCATATGTTTTAATCTTTAGTCTCCAGTCTCCTTATCATTCTGATTGCTGTCTTTTGTACTTTGTCTAGAGTTTCAATGTCTTTTTTGTAGTGTGGTGACCAAAAATGGATGCAGTTCTCTAGGTGTGGTCTAACTAAGGCTTTATAGAGTGGTATTAGTGTCTAGATCAGTGTTTCCCAACCTTGGCAACTTGAAGATATCTGGACTTCAACTCCCAGAATTCCCCAGCCAGCGAATGCTGGCTGGGGAATTCTGGGAGTTGAAGTCCAGATATCTTCAAGTTCCAAGGTTGAGAAAGACTGATCTAGATCATACTGGTGACTGGACACTAAAACATACAAAGAGAGGTTGCAGGAACTGGGCATGGATAGTCTAGCACAGAGAAGAACCAGGAGAGACATGATAGCAGCCTTCCAATTCCCTTCCTTTCCTTGATATTAGGAAAAGTAGGAAAAGCAAGTAGGATGCTTGGCTGCATAGCTAGAGGTATAACAAGCAGGAAGAGGGAGATTGTGATCCCGCTATATAGAGTGCTGGTGAGACCACATTTGGAATACTGTGTTCAGTTCTGGAGACCTCACCTACAAAAAGATATTGACAAAATTGAACGGGTCCAAAGACGGGCTACAAAAAGGGTGGAAGGTCTTAAGCATAAAACGTATCAGGAAAGACTTAATGAACTCAATCTGTATAGTCTGGAGGACAGAAGGAAAAGCGGGGACATGATCGAAACATTTAAATATGTTAAAGGGTTAAATAAGGTTCAGGAGGGAAGTGTTTTTAATAGGAAAGTGAACACAAGAACAAGGGGACACAATCTGAAGTTAGTTGGAGGAAAGATCAAAAGCAACGTGAGAAAATATTATTTTACTGAAAGAGTAGTAGATGCTTGGAACAAACTTCCAGCAGACGTGGTAGATAAATCCACAGTAACTGAATGTAAACATGCCTGGGATAAACATAGATCCATTGTAAGATAAAATACAGGAAATAGTATAAGGGCAGACTAGATGGATCATGAGGTCTTTTTCTGCCGTCAGTCTTCTATGTTTCTGTGTTTCTATGATATTTGGATTTTAGCTCCATTTTTCTATTTTGGCAAACAACAATTAACAACGGCATGTTGTGGAAGAGACTTATCCAAAGAAGTTGATAAACTTTCCATTCATCTCGAGCATGTGTTTCAGCCCAATAATTATGGCTATTTATTAGCCTTGTGCAAGGAGAGGAATGAATGTTCCTTTGTAAAACAAGATGGTATCATAAATTTCATTAATCCAGATGTCCTTCTTCAGCTAAGCTACAAAATTGTTCTGCTTTTTATTTCCCAGACATGTTGTAAATAAAACAACCCCATTCAGCCTCCCAATCCTGGATCCCATATTGCTCCTGAGAAAATTAAAATGAAACGATGCCTTAAAAAATTAGTGTGTTCTCGAAAAATTAGCGTTCAAAGCCCGAGTTGAAAATTCTTCAAACTTCCTGATGTTTACAAAAAGCCAACAACAAACAAAGCAAGACCTATAGTGGCTGAAGGTCCCAAAGCCATTGGTCAGAAACAGTTGTGGGAGTACACTTCTCTTCACCACTGGAATAACAGCCTGCTGTTGCTAAGAAATTCTGATGCAATAGAGAATCCATAATTTGAAGTACATACCTATTTGATATCCAACTCTTCTTTTTCCTCTCTCATTCTATTTTCTCTTTCTCTTTTTATTTCTCTTTCTCTATCTTCTTTCTTTCTTTCATTCATTCATTCTTTCTCTCTCTCTCCTCTCTTTCCCTTTCCATTCTTTCTGTTTCCTCTTCCTTTTCCTGTTTCTTTTCCACATCCTCTTCGAAAGATAGAAGATCTTCCCCATTTTTCCTCCCTCCCTTCCTTTCTTCTTTCCTTCCTTCCCTTCCTTCCTTCCTTCCTTTCCTTCCTTCCTTCCTTCCTTCCTCTTTCTTTCTTTCTTTGTTTCTTTCTTTCTCTCTCTTTCTCTCTCTTTCCCTTTCCATTCCTTCTGCTTCCTCTTCCTTTTCCTGTTTCTCTTCCACATCCTCTTCCCCATTTTTTCTTTTTTTTCCTTTTTTCCTTCCTTCCTTCCTTTCTCTCCCCCATCTTTCCCTTTCCCTTTATTCTTCTTCCTCTTCCTATTTCTCTTCCTTGTCCTCTTCCCCATCTCTCTCTCTCTCTCCTCACTCCTCCTCCTCTCTTTTTTCTCAGGCCTTGGATTTATGCCCAGTATCGCCAACACTAAAGACACCATGGGGTGGGGTGGGGGAAGCAACCTATGCTTTGAACGAAGCCAATTTAGGATGACTAGGAAGGGTGATGATTCTACCCCACTGGTGTGGTGTGTGTAAAAACCATACAGCTGGGCACAATCTTTCCTAAGATAAGATTTGTGCTCATTCTCTGAATCATATGCCACTGGTCTCCTGCTAGGGGACAAGGCTAGGACAAATCTAAAATTGATTTAATTCCATTTGCATTTCAATTTGATTAACAAATGGTTAAAAATAGATTGTATGTGTCCTCTGAATTAACTCATAATGACTCCAGGGACATGTCCAGAGCAAGAAATTAGTTTGCCATTAGTTTCCTTCCTTCCTTCCTTCCTTCCTTCCTTCCTTCCTTTCCTCCTTCCCTTCCCCACTCCCTCCCATTCTCCTTCTTTCCTATTTATCTTTCCTTTCTTCCTTTCTATTTATATTTCATTCCTTCCTTCCTCCTTTCCACCCTTCCATCTTTACTTCATGTTTATCCTTCCATCATTTTTATGTTTATCCTTCTTTCCTCCCTTCCTATTTATATTTCATTCCTTCCTTCCTAATTTCCTTCCTTCCTCCCCCCTCCCTCTGTCTTTTATTTTTATCCTTCCTTCCTTCCTTCCCTCCTTCCCTTCCCCACTCCCCCCATTCTCCTACTTTCCTATTTATCTTTACTTCCTTCCTTCCTTCCTACTTCCCTTCCTTCCTTCCTTCCTATTTATATTTAATTCCTTCCTTCCTCCTTTCCGTCCTTCCATCTTTACTTCATGTTTATCCTTCCCTCCCTCCCGTTCCTTCCTTCCTTCCATCCATCCATCCATCCTTCCATCTTTATTTCATGTTTATCCTTCCATCTTTTTTATGTTTATCCTTCTTTCCTCCCTTCCTATTTATCTTTCCTCCCTCCCTCCCTTCCTTCTTTCTTTCCTTCCTCCCTTTCTCCCTCCCTCCCTCATCCTGGAATTTCTTGCTATCCCTTTCTCATAAGCCTTCCAAACCAAGTCAAGGTAAACCACATGTGATAGAAGCTTTAGACCCAAATGTGCCATTTCCAGCACACCTCTTATTCACGTGATCTAATTTGGGTCAGTTCTCTGTTCACCAGAAGAAGATTTCCCCTGTGCTCATAGTGACTCAGACCGTACAAATTAAGTGCATCCTAATTTATACTTGGTTTAATTTAGCCAAAGAGAGTCAAGGTCGCTTAAGGAGAATAACCCCATTAAGGTGATAGTGAGGAATACCGTGGGTGTGCCATTGTTTTTAGAGAACGTTGATCAATTGACTGATCAGGTTCATATCCTTCACATCACTTACTTCTCCTTCATACACCAACAACTCCTGGGAGTAGGCAGTAATGGGCTGCTGTCCCAGGGGTGGGGGGAGAGACAGTGGGAGTAGTAAGTTTAGAAACATAGAAGATTGACGGGCAGAAAAATACCTCCTGGTCCATCTAGTCTGCCCTTATACTATTTCCTGTATTTAGGATGAATATATGTTTATCCCAGGTGTGTTTAAATGTGGATTTACCAACCACGTCTGCTGGAGGTTTGTTCCAAGCATCTACTACTCTTTCAGCAAAATAATATTTGCTCACGTTACTTCTAATCTTTTCCCCAACTAACCTCAGATTGTGTCCCCTTGTTCTTGTGTTCACTTTCCTATTAAAAACACTTGTCCCCTGAACCTTATTTAACCCTTTAACATGTTTTGATCGTGTCCTTTTCCCTTCTGTCCTCCAGACTCTACAGATTGAGTTCATGAAGTCTTTCCTGATCAGTTTTATGCTTAAGACCTTCCACCTTTTTTGTAGCCCGTCTTTGGACCCATTCAATTTTATCGATATCTTTTTGTAGGCGAGGTCTCCAGAACTGGACACAGTATTATTCCAAATGGGGTCTCACCAGCGCTCTATATAGCGGGATCACAATCTCCCTCTTCCTGCTTGTTATACCTCTAGATATGCAGCCAGGTTCATGCACTATTTATTGAATACTTAATATTACTTTATTTTCTTCCTTCTTTAGTACCTTAGTATGTTCCTTAATTACTTTTAAAATAAGAAATAATTAAATCGTATGTTTTTACCCATAAATGCTTTAATCATTTTAATCATTATCTAGAACTGAACCTTTATAGCAATTAAAGAAAATTGAGCTACTTGCCTAATCTATTATCATACTGAACTTTGTGGGTAAGGTTCAAAACCTTAAAATGTGACTGTGCTCTTCAATAACTAGCGCTGTCTATTGTTTGTGCTTTTTGTGGCTATTGAAATAATGTGACTTCATCAACTGAAAAAGAGTCCAACCACCTATTTGAAAACCTATCATGGTCGGTAAGCCACTCCCACCCAGTCAAATGACCTTTAATCCACCCCCCAGTCACATGATTGTCAAACCACTCCCACCTGGTCACATGGCCAGCAAGCCACTCCTACCCAGTCACATGGCCAGCAAGCCACACCCACAAAATAAACAACGCCCACAGTGTTGCAGTAAAATTTTTGGCAGACCATCACTAGTAACAAGGTGAGCCAATGAATAGGCATAGCGACTGTCAGCCAAGGGAAGCTAAACATGTCTGAGTCTGTGCAGAGAATCGAAACTGAAAACTTAAGCTCAAGCCTGGCTCAGTCCACTCTGCTTTCTTTTAGTGTGGCAGTAAAAATTTGGGCAGAGTGTTTATGTCCAAAATGTGGTGTGGGTTCCATAGAAACATAGAAGTCTGACGGCAGAAAAAGACCTCATGGTCCATCTAGTCTGCCCTTATACTATTTTTTGTATTTTATCTTAGGATGGATATATGTTTATCCCAGGCATGTTTAAATTCAGTTCCTGTGGATTTACCAACCACGTCTGCTGGAAGTTTGTTCCAAGGATCTACTACTCTTTCAGTGAAATAATATTTTCTCACGTTGCTTTTGATCTTTCCCCCAACTAACTTCAGATTGTGTCCCCTTGTTCTTGTGTTCACTTTCCTATTAAAAACACTTCCCTCCTGAACCTTATTTAACCCTTTAACATATTTAAATGTTTCAATCATGTTCCCCCTTTTCCTTCTGTCCTCCAGACTATACAGATTGAGTCCATGAAGTCTTTCCTGATACGTTTGATGCTTAAGACCTTCCACCATTCTTGTAGCCCGTCTTTGGACCCGTTCAATTTTGTCAATATCTTTTTGTAGGTGAGGTCTCCAGAACTGAACACAGTATTATTCCAAATGTGGTCTCACCAGCGCTCTATATAGCGGGATCACAATCTCCCTCTTCCTGCTTGTTATACCTCTAGCTATTCATCCAAATAGATGAATCCACACTCAAAGCATCATGAAGCCAATAACTTCAGCCTGATGATGGCGAATGTGATTTCACCGAAACATCGCAAAGACACACAAAATATTACACGGGAAAAACCCCGAACTCAAAACAATGTACATACAGTACATAAACCTATGAAAATCTAGAAAAATGTGCAGAAATATCCAAGCTAACAATGGAACTGCAAAATAAGGATGAGACAGATTTCTACAAAGCATGGGACAAATGGTACCATTGGTTAAAAAAAAGAAATTACTTAAAAATTATACATCAAGAAAAATGTCCAACTAAAACAACGTGTAAAACCAGTAAACTACAACATGAATCATAATATCAAATTGAAACGATAAACTGCAAACATCGAAAAAATAATAAGAGAAAAGATAAATGAGAGTAAAGCACAAGCCGGTAATATATACAGAATGCTATTGCAGATGGAAGAGGAAGTAACAAAAAGTTTGACAAGATGCTGGCAAGATGATTTACGAATAGATGAAAGGGAAATGAAAGAAATAATAGAAAATATATATAAGATTAAAAATACAAGAGTTAGAGAGATGGGAAGGAAAATTTTACATAAATGGTATTATACAGCAGTACAAATTGCACACTTCCAGGGGAAAGAGAAGGGTAAATGTTGGCATGGGTGCCAGGAAAAGGGAATTTTTATGCATATGCTCTGGGAGTGTGCAGAAATTCAGAAATTCTGGAATGTAGTGCAGAACGAAATTAATAAAATGTTAAACATTAACTGGATAATTACAAAAGAAATAGCAATTTTAATTAAATACAGGGAACTAGGAGAATTCAAGGAAATTAAAGGCGCAGCATTGGAAAGTGCCCAAGCGGTGATGGTATTAGGTTGGAAAGACTCTACAAAATGGACATTACAAAATTGGTACTGGTACATGGTGGACCACATACATTTTGAAATCATGGAAATAAGATTAAACAATTTCGATGAAGTTGATGGTGCGATGGAATAAGGTAAAAGATTATATGTTAAGTAGAATCTGTGATGTAAACATGAAAAATAAATTGCAATCACTCTTTTAGTAATACTTGATGCAAGATAGAGCCAAGGAATAATAGATAAACAATTAAATTTTATTTGAATCCTCTTGTATGGGTGGTGGGGGTGATGGGGTGTGTGTTGTTGTTAGGTGATGGGCACATGCACTGTGCACTGTTATATGTTTGGTTTATGTTAACTTTTAAAAATCAATAAAAACTTTATTTTTTAAAAAAAAACCTGCAAACATCGATCGACACAAATTTTGAACTACAAAGAAACTAAATGAATAAACCCTTAAACCACTGATAAATGTTGGCACTAGCAACTATGCCAAATACATATGGATAAAACTTCAGGAAAATCTACACCACCTATATGCTTAAACCACAGGCCGCAAAACATAGAATCCCCAGCTCTAACGCTGGCCCCCCACACTCTTCTTACTACTCTTTTCTTGCTCTGTTTCTCTATCCTTCCTCCTCTTGTATTTCTTTCCCTTCTTTCTAAATCCCTTTCCCTTTCTTCCTTTCTCCTTCCCCACTTACGCATGCTATATAAGTAATTTTTTTAAAAAAATCTAGAAAATCAAATATATGGGGCTACCTTTGAAAAGTGTTCGGAAACTTCAGATCATGCAGAATGCAGCTGCGAGAGTTATCATGGGCTTTCCTAAATATGCCCATGTTACACTAACACTCCGCAGTCTGCATTGGTTGCCGATCAGTTTCCGGTCACAATTCAAAGTGTTGGTTATGACCTATAAAGCCCTTCATGGCATCGGATCAGATTATCTCCGGGACCGCCTTCTGCCGCACGAATCCCAGTGACCAGTTAGGTCTCACAGAGTGGATCTTCTCCGGGTCCCGTCAACTAAACAATGTCGTTTGGCGGGACCCAGGGGAAGAGCCTTCTCTGTGGCAGCCCCGACCCTTTGGAACCAACTCCCCCCAGATATCATAGTTGCCCCGACCCTCCTAGCCTTTCGTAAGCTCCTTAAAACCTACCTCTGCCGTCAGGCATGGGGGAATTGATACTTTCCCTCCCCCTAGGCTTATAAAATTTATGCATGGTATGCTAGTATGTATGATTGGTTTCTAAATTGGGGTTTTAAATTAACTTAAATATTAGATTTGTTTACATTGTATTATTATTGCTGTGAGCCGCCCCGAGTCTGCGGAGAGGGGTGGCATACAAATCTGATTAATAAATAAATAAATAAATAATAAGATTAATAAATAAATATATATGACCAAGTTGGACATAAGCTGTCAGAGTTGGGCATAAGTTGGACATAACACACTTATGCCCAACTCCGGACAGCTTATGTCCAACTCGGTCTCTCTAGGCAGCCACACTGGTCTCTTTATAAACCATCCACGTTTCGCTGTGGTTAAGAAATCTTTGTGATTGTATCTTCAATGTCACATTTGAACAATTTCCCCACCTAGATTTCAAGTCATAGAATCCGATTTACATTCCATCAGGTAATCATACCTGCTCTCCCGAAATCCAGGACTTACTTCAATTGGACTCACCGATATTCCTCCTTTTCTTTATGTTAACACATTTCTTTCCGAAGTGGCAATCACCTTCCCTTCCTCAATCAGCCCCTTTCTCTTGGGTAAAAGTCAGAAGTTTGATAGCTCATAAATGAAAGACAGGATTAAAATCAGGTTTGGTTTTTTTTCCTTTTTTTCCTTTTCTTTCTCCTCGCAAAGCATGAAATAAATAAATATAAGTTAATATATTGTTATTTATCACTCGTGATTAGATTTTCTTTTTTTTCTTTAGTATTTGTTGTTTTTATTTTATTTTTATTTTATTTATTTATTTTTATTTTCTTCTTTGTTTTGTCTTGTTTTGTTTATGATTTTTTTGTTTCTCTTTGATTATATTTGTGTATTGTATGAGGTTTCTTTATTATTGTATGTTATATGTTTTTTAATGAAGAAATTTAATAAAAAATATTTTTTTAAAAAAAAAGTTAGTTGAAAAAAGGGCTATCAGATTTATTTATTTATTTTTTTGCTAGGAAAAAATAAAACTCCTCTAATGTTGCTCCTGATAATGAATTCATCCAGGAGGGAAGAAATAGAAACTTAAGTGAATATAAAAATATAAATGAATATAAAGGCTTTTGGGATAGTCAATAAGAATAAGAGAATAACAGAGTTGGAAGGGACCTTGGAGGTCTTCTAGTCCAACCCCCTGTTCAGGCAAAAAAAACCATCTACCATTTCAGATGAATGCTTGTTCAATCTCCTCTTAAAAACTTCCAGTGTTGGAGAATTCACAATATCTGGAGGCAAGTTGTTCCACTGGTTAATTGTTCTCACTGTCAGAAATTTCTCCTTAGTTTTAGGTTGCTTCTCTCCTGGATTAGTTTCAACCCATTGTTTATTGAGCCGCCCCGAGTCTTCGGAGAGGGGCGGCATACAAATCTAATAAATTGTTGTTGTTGTTGTTGTTGTTGTTGTTGTTGTTGTTGTTGTCTTGTGTTCAGGTGATTTGGAGAATTAGCTGAACCGTTCTTTAGGGCAGCCCCCCAAAAGTTGGAAAACTGCTATCATGTCACTCCTAATCCTTCTTTTTATTAAATTAGACATATTCAATTCCAGCAAACAATTTAAATATTTTTTGAATTCTACTAAATTGGACTGGACTGGACTGGACTGGAATGGAATGGAATGGGAATGATAATGGGAATATGATACAGAATACAACACAATACAATATGATACATTCCAATACAATGGAATTAAATGGAATTGAATATAGAGTGGAATAGAATAAAATACAAAATAGAAACATAGAAACACAGAAGATTGATGGCAGAAAAAGACCTCCTGGTCCATCTAGTCTGCCCTTATACTATTTTCTGTATTTGATCTTAGGATGGATAGATGTTTATCCCAGGCATGTTTCAATTCAGTTACTGTGGATTTACCAACCACATCTGCTGGAAATAGAATAGAATAAAGAGTAGAGTGAGTATAGTATACTAGAGTAGAGTACAGTAGAGTAGTGTAGAGTAGAATAGTATTGAATAGTATAGAATAGTATAGAATAGAATAGAATAGAATAGAATTCTTCATTGGCCAAGTGGGATTGGGCACACAAGGAATTTGTCTTCATTGTATAAGCTCTCTGTACATAAAAGCAATAAGTGATAAATCATAATCATAGTCATCATAAATACATTCATCATGAATCATAGGATATAATACTTAGTGATAGTCATAGGATACTAAATAAGTAATCAGCAAAATTCATTGAATTGAAAAAGAAAAAAAAGGGATGAAAACAGATTGTGCTTAACTTTAACATTCCTTCCAAGTTGTAGTAGCCTTGGGAAAATGACTTATAACCGTTTTTCACACTTACGACCATTACAGCTCATGGTCCTGTGATCAAAATTTGTATGCTTGGAAACTGGCATGTACTTATAACAGTTGGCACATCCTGGGGTCATGTGATCAACCTTCTGACAAGCAAAACCCAGATTCGTGTAATAGCTGCAGTGATTCAATTAACAACGGTGACAAGGCAGGTTGTAAAACGGGGCCAATACTATGATACCTCTACCTAAGAACACCTCTACTTATGAACTTTTCTAGATAAGAACTGGGTGTTCAAGATTTTTTTTGCCTCTTCTCAAGAACCATTTTTCCCTTATAAACCCGAGCCTCCGAAACTGTAACCAGAAAATGTAGGGAGAAGCCTCCGTGGGGCCTCTCTAGGAATCTCCTGGGAGTAAACAGGGCTGGAAAAGGTGGGGAGAAGCCTCCGTGGGGCCTCTCTAGTAATTTCCTGGGAGGAAACAGGGCCGGAAAAGGTGGGGAGAAGCCTCTGTGGGGCCTCTCTAGGAATCTCCTAGGAGGAAACAGGGCCTCTACCCTCCCTGTGGTTTCCCCAATCGCACACATTATTTGCTTTTACATTGATTCCTAGGGCGAAAATTGCTTCTTCTTACAAACTTTTCTATTTAAGAACCTGGTCACGGAACGAATTAAGTTCGTAAGTAGAGGTACCACTGTACTCCCTTAACAACCATCTTGCTTAGCAACAGAAAAGCTGGGCTCAATTGTGGTTGTATGTGGAGATTATGATCCCACTATATAGAATGCTGGTGAGACCACATTTGGAATACAGTGGTCCCTCGATTTACGCGTTCTCGATTAGCGCGAAACGCTGCAACGCGGTTTTTCAAAAAATATTAATTAAAAAATAAGTCCGCGTTTTTTCCCCTACACCGCGGTTTTTCCTGCCCGATGACGTCATACTGATTGCTGATTGGCCAAAATCTCGACCAATCGTTGCAAACGCAAAAAAAAGCTTTGCAACTGAACTTTTGGAACTTGTTCAGACTTGTTGGAAGATGCCTCCTAAACGTTGTGCACGGAGTGCTGGCGGCGACGCTAAAAAGACCAGGAGGATACTCACAATTAAAGAGAAAATTGACATTTTGGACATGCTGAAAGAGGGACGCTCTTATGCAGATGTTGGTCGGCAGTATGGGATCAACGAATCGAGTGTGCGAACCATTCGTGACGACGAGAAAAAGATAAGGCAAAGTTCTCTGATGGCATTCAACAAGGCTGCAAAAAGAATGGTGACGCCTAGAAACAAACGGCTTATGAAGATGGAAGCTGCTTTGTCCCTGTGGGTACAAGACTGCCGCAAAAAGAGCATTGCTTTGGATACCAACACTATAAGGACCAAGGCACAACAATTGTACAACCGTCTTGAAGACACAGAAGAAGGCGATGCAGATGAGGGAAACGCAGGTAAGGGCTGGGGTTTTTTATTCTGTCATTAGATACTGTATTTAAGTGTTTTTTAAGGAAGGAGCAGGGAAGGAGGGAAGGAGGGAGGGAGAGGAGGGAAGGAGGGAAGGAGGGAGGGAGAGAAGAGAAGGAGGGAGGGAGGGAGAGAAGAGAAGGAAGGAGGGAAGGAGGGAGGGAGGGAGAGAAGAGAGGGAGGGAAGGAGGGAGGGAGGGAGAGAAGAGAGGGAGGGAAGGAGGGAGGGAGGGAGAGAAGGGAAGGAGGGAAGGAGAGAAGGGAAGGAAGGAGGGAAGGAGGGAGAGAAGAGAAGGAAGGAGGGAGGGAGAGAAGAGAGGGAGGGAGGGAAGGAGGGAGGGAAGGAAGGAAGGAGGTAAGGAGGTGGGCATTTACTCTTTATGCTTTCATTCAAGTCACTTCTCTCTCCCTTTCCTGTCATTCTGCAGCCTCAGCCTCAGCCTCAGCCCCAGCCACATTCACAGCAAGCAAAGGGTGGTTTGAGAAATTTCAACGGCGCTATGGCCTGAAGAGTGTGTCATTGCACGGAGAAGCTGCCTCAGCAGATACAGGTGCAGCAGAAAACTTTGTCCAGCGCACGTTTAAAGAGCTAATTGCAGAAGGGGGCTACCTTCCAGAACAGGTGTTCAACATGGACGAAACAGGCCTGTTCTGGAAGAGGATGCCTTCAAGGACTTTCTTGATGCAAGATGAAGCCAAAGCCCCTGGCTTTAAGGCCATGAAAGATCGAGTGACTTTGATCATGTGTGGGAATGCAGCAGGCTTTTTGCTGAAGCCAGGGCTAATTTATAAGTCACAAAATCCAAGAGCCCTCAAGAACAGAAATAAGAATGCATTGCCAGTGTACTGGATGCATAATCCTAAAGCATGGATTACAAAACCCCTCACGCGGGACTGGTTTCATCACTGCTTCATCCCACAGGTGGAGGTGTATTTGGCTCGCAAAGGACTTGATTTCAAAGTGCTTCTCCTAATGGACAATGCTGGCGGCCATGATCACCTGGACCATGAACATGATGGGGTGCAAGTTGAATTCTTGCCACCAAACACCACATCGCTTATCCAGCCGATGGATCAAGGTATTATCCGTGCATTTAAGGCACTGTACACGCGCAATTCTCTTGGAAGCATCGTGGAAGCAATGGATGCTGATGACAACTTCACATTGAAGGCCTACTGGCGTCAGTACACAATTGCATCTTGTCTGAAGAACATTCAGAATGCCTTGACGGATATGAAGACACAGACAATGAATGCCTGCTGGAGGAAATTGTGGCCAGAAGTGGTGCATGATTACAAGGGATTTGCTCCCGAAGAAATCCAAGATGCTGCAGTCCAGACCTCTGTGAAGCTGGCACAGGCACTGGGTGGAGAAGGCTTCGTTGACATGACACCAGAGGAAGTCAATGGTTTGCTTGATGAGCATGGCCTACCGCTGACAGACAAAGATCTGGAGGAGCTGACCAGGTCAGCGAGTGAAGAAGAGGAGGAAGCGGAAGCTGAACAAGCTGAGGAAGAAGAAGATGTTGGCCTAACGCTTGAGCGGCTTGCAGAACTGAACAGAGCCACTTCAAATGTACAACGCATGGTGGAACTTTGGGATCCCAACATGACTCGCTCTATACAGTTTAACGCCTCCCTTGACAACATCTTTGCACCATACAGATCCATGTTAGCCCAGAAAAAGAAACGGCGCCAACAACTGCCCATGACCATGTTTGTCACAAAAACCAAGAGGTCTGTCACACCATCACCTGCAGCGTCCATTGTAGAAATGGTGATAGAAGAAGATCCCTAGTTACTGTATCCCAGTTATGCTAACCCCCACCCCACCCCAAAAAATGTAAATAAATATGTTATTGTTCATAACTTAAGAGTCTTATTCAATGTGTACAGTAATGGTAATTAAGGGGATGGGAAATGTTAATTTATGGGTTAAAAGTGTTGGGACTGAGTGGCACACAGTCTGTACAGAAGAATGAATGAATGAATGACTGAGTGAATGAATGAAATTCAAACACAGGTGAGGGCTGGGGGGTTTTATTCTGTCATTACACAGTACAGTACAGTTACAGTTTAAGTGCTTTTTGAGAAAGGAGGGAGAGAAGGGAGGGAAGGAGGGAGGGAGAGAAGGGAAGGAGGGAGGGAGGGAAGGAGGGAAGGAGGGAAGGAGAGAAGAGAAGGAGGGAGGGAAGGAGAGAAGAGAAGGAGGGAAGGAAGGAGGGAGGGAGAGAAGAGAAGGAGGGAAGGAAGGAGGGAGGGAGAGAAGAGAAGGAGGGAAGGAAGGAGGGAGGGAGAGAAGGAGGGAAGGAGGGAGGGAGAGAAGAGAAGGAGGGAAGGAGGGAGGGAGAGAAGGGAAGGAGGGAGGGAGGGAGGGAGAGAAGAGAAGGAGGGAAGGAAGGAGGGAGGGAGAGAAGGGAGGGAGGGAGAGAAGAGAAGGAGGGAAGGAGGGAGGGAGGGTTGCCATTGCCGCCAGCGCTGCCCCAAGAAAGCTGGTGAGAGGAAGGAGAGGAGGGAGGGTTGCCATTGCCGCCAGCGCTGCCCCAAGAAAGCCGGTGAGAGGAAGGAGAGGAGGGAGGGTTGCCATTGCCGCCAGCGCTGCCCCAAGAAAGCCGGTGAGAGGAAGGAGAGAAGGGAAGGAGGGAGGGTTGCCATTGCCGCCAGCACTGCCCCAAGAAAGCCGGTGAGCGGGGCGAATCGGGCGGGCGGGGGGTAGCGGCAAGGAGCCCGGAAAAATCACCATTGCATTGCCAGCCTCCGAATTTGCGTCGTTCCACCTTCTGCGCATGTGCGGCCAGGGCGCGCATGCGCAGAAGGTGTTTTTACTTCTGCATCCAGTATAACGCGGAAATCGGTTAGCGCGGGAGGTCTTGGAACGTAACCCCCGCGCTAACCGAGGGATCACTGTACTGTGTTCAGTTCTGGAGACCTCACCTACAAAAAGATATTGACAAAATTGAACGGGTCCAAAGACGGGCTACAAGAATGGTGGAAGGTCTTAAGCATAAAACGTATCAGGAAAGACTTAATGAACTCAATCTGTATAGTCTGGAGGACAGAAGGAAAAGGGGGGACATGATCGAAACATTTAAATATATTAAAGGGTTAAATAAGGTCCAGGAGGGAAGTGTTTTTAATAGGAAAGTGAACACAAGAACAAGGGGACACAATCTGAAGTTAGTTGGGGGAAAGATCAAAAGCAACATGAGAAAATATTATTTTACTGAAAGAGTAGTAGATCCTTGGAACAAACTTCCAGCAGACGTGGTAGATAAATCCACAGTAACTGAATTTATACATGCCTGGGATAAACATATATCCATCCTAAGATAAAATACAGAAAATAGTATAAGGGCAGACTAGATGGACTATGAGGTCTTTTTCTGCCGTCAGACTTCTATGTTTCTATGTTTCTATGTTTCTATGTGAAGGACTGTCTGTGTGTGGCATTGTATTCATCTTGATCTTATCAATTCTTGGGAAATACATACCCAAGTAGGTTGAGGGGAGTGTGGAACCGTGTTGTCTTCACACCTTTAATGTGTAAAAGGATCACAATGTGACAGGTGCATTGGGTTCCCTTGAGCTGCTATTGGAATAGTAAAACTGCTTCACACTTCAGGAAGAAAAAAGAAAAGAAAACAGGCCTAGAATGATTTTTTTAAAAAATAGCAGAATTGGGGTCTTACAGCAATACAGTAAAATGGAATGGAATGGAACAGAATGGAACAAACAGAACAGAACAGAGTAGAAAATATGGAATGGAATGGAAGGGAATGGAATGGAATAGAATAGAATAAAGACTAGACTAGACTAGACTAGACTAGACTAGACTAGACTAGACTAGACTAGACTGGACTGGACTGGACTGGAATAGAATAGAATAGAATAGAATAGAATAGAAAACAGAATAGAATAGAATAGAAAATATGGAATGGAGTCAATTAGAATAGAATATAGGAAAGAATAGAATGGAATGGGATGGGATGGAATAGAATAGAATGGAATATATTTGAATTGAATATAGGAAAGAATGGAATGCAATGGAACTAATAGGTTAGAATAGAATATAGGAAAGAATGTAATGTAATGTGATGTGATGGGATGGATGGAATGGAATGGAATAGATTAGAATAGAATATGGGAAAGAATAGAATGGAATGGAATAGAATTGACCCTAACTATAACCCTAACCCTAACCCTAATATATCGAATATATTGAGTGAAGATGGGCTCGTCATGGGTGGAAGGCTCAGATGACAGTAAATATTTGGTATCTTTTTCGTGCAGGGAAACTCCGTTCTTGCCTGACTTTGCTGCAGCCGGTATCTTTTAGCAAACACACTTATCACTTCAACCAAATGGAATCAGGGGTTTTTCTTTGCTATAAGGAACTATCTGGAACAGGTGCGGCAACTCCTTAATATAAGTTTAATCCTAGCATATGTTCTCTTAAAGCCAAACACCCATTAAAATCCTCCCTGTCAGTTCCACTTATGGAGAAGAATGAGAGAGAGAAGAGAGAAAGAGACAGGAGAGAGAGAGAGAGGAGAGAGAGAGAGAAGAGAGAGAGGGGAGAGAGAGGAGAGAGAGAGAGAAGAGAGAGAGAGAGGAGAGAGAGAGGAGAGAAAGAGACAGGAGAGAGAGAGGAGAGAGAGAGAGAAGAGAGAGGAGAGAGAGAGGAGAGAGAGGAGAGAGAGGAGAGAGAGGAGAGAAAGAGACAGGAGAGAGAGAGAGAGAAGAGAGAGAGAGAGGAGAGAGAGAGAGGAAAGAGAGAGAGGAGAGAGAGAAGAGACAGAGAGAAGAGACAGAGAGGAGAGAGAGGAGAGAGAGAGAGAGAGAGGAGAGAAAGAGAGAAGAGAGAGAGAGAAAGAAAGAGAGAACTTTGTGGCCAAAGAGAAAGAGAGATAAGAGATATCATTAAAAGTACCTCAATGCAACACCAGGTTTCAGATACTTTCTTTTCAACAGGAGGCAAAAGTGTTCTGTTTGCTCTCGTAAGGAGTAAACATTTAAGGTTTCCTCCAAGGCAAGCAAGATGTAATTTCACAGATGGCTATGGGTGAATCTTCCTAATCACCAGAAGCTCTGATTGAATGTTGCAGCTATTAGCTTTGACAGCTACTCCAAACACACATGGAGGATTTGGGTCTGGGAGACGTCCAACTTTCCCATTCATCCCTTTAACTCAGTGGTGGTTGAAAGTCGTGAGAAAAGAAGAAGAAGATGGTAGGACTTCAGTCCATAAACCAGGACTCGAAAGCCTGTAATAGCAATAGCATTTAGACTTATACAGTGGTACCTCTACTTACGAACTTAATTCGTCCCATGACCAGGTTCTTAAGTAGAAACGTTTGTAAGAAGAAGCAATTTTTCCCATAGGAATCAATGTAAAAGCAAATAATGCGTGCAATTTGGGAAACCACTGTGAACAATTTAACAATTCAATTTAATTGAAATTTATTCATTCATTCATTCATTCATTCATTCATTCATTCATTTATTTATTTATTTATTTATTTATTTATTTATTTATTGTTAGAGTTGAAAAGGACCATGAAAGCCCTCAAGTTCAACCCCCTGCCCAAGCAGGAACCCTATAGCACACCAGTCAAGTGGCAGTTCAATCTTCTCTTAAAAATGTCCAGAGTGTTGGAGTTCACAACGTCCGCTGGTAGGTTGTTCCATTGGTTGATCGCTCTGACCGTCAGGAAGTTCCTCCTTATCTCCCTGTTGAATCTCTCCTTGGTCAGCTTCCAGCTGTTGTTCCTCGTCCGGCCCTCTGGTGCCCTGGAGAATAAAGTGATCCCCTCCTCTCTGTGACATCCCCTCGTATACTTGTAGACTGCTATCATGTCCGCTCTGGCCCTCCTTTTCTCTAGGCTATCCGTGCCCAGTTCCCTCAGTCTCTCTTCGTAAGTCTTGGTTTCCAATCCCTTAATCATCTTGGTTGCTCTTTTTGGCACCTTCTCCAGAGTTTCAATGTCTCTTTTGAAGTGCGGTGACCAGAACTGAATACAGTACTCCAGGTGTGGTCGGACCAGGGCGTAGTAGAGTGGTATTAAGACTTCCCTGGTCTTGGAGTGTATTCCCCTGTTGATGCAGCTTAGGGTTGTGTTGGCTTTTTTAGCTGCTGCTGCACATTGTTGGCTCATGTTTAGTCGATTGTCCACCAAGAATTTAAAATAAATAAAAAATATTTTGATTTTTGTCTTTTGCATTTTATTCTGTCCTTCCTTTTGCATCCATTCTATAGCTAGCCTATTCTGTCATTTCTTTGTTATTAAGTGTAACTCCTGTCCCACAGCAAATTGTCCCATGGCCAGTTGACCATGGCAAGTAGACTGTGGCAAGTTAGCTGTGATGAGTTGGCTATGGTGACTTGACAGTGGTGAGTTGGCTGTGGCAAGTTGATTATTATTATTATTTATTATTTATTGAATTTGTATGCCGCCCCTCTCCGCAGACTCGGGGCAGCTAACAACAGAATAAAAACAGCATGTAAATCCAATACAAAACAGCTAAAAAACCCTTAATTCTAAAACCAAACATACATACAAACAATCATACCATGCATAAATTGTAAAGGCCTAGGGGGAAAGAATATCTCAATTCCCCCATGCCAGACGGCAGAGGTGGGTTTCAAGGAGCTTACGAAAGGCGAGGAGGGTGGGGGCAGACTAGATGGACCATGAGGTCTTTTTCTGCCGTCAATCTTCTACTGTATGTTTCTATGTTTATGTTAATAACTCTGTTAATTTGTACCTATCTCTTCTCCAAAGCATCTGAGGATAAAACAAGAAGCAACAGATGGAAAGTAATCAAGGAGTGAAGCAACCTAGAACTAAGGAGAAATTTCTGTACAGCTAGAAACATAGAAACATAGAAGTCTGACGGCAGAAAAAGACCTCATGGTCCATCTAGTCTGCCCTTATACTATTTTCTGTATTTTATCTTAGGATGGATATATGTTTATCCCAGGCATGTTTAAATTCAGTTACTGTGGATTTATCTACCACATCTGCTGGAAGTTTGTTCCAAGGATCTACTACTCTTTCAGTAAAATAATATTTTCTCATGTTCCTTTTGATCTTTCCCCCAACTAACTTCAGATTGTGTCCCCTTGTTCTTGTGTTCACTTTCCTATTAAAAACACTTCCCTCCTGGACCTTATTTAACCCTTTAATATATTTAAATGTTTCGATCATGTCCCCCCTTTTCCTTCTGTCCTCCAGACTATACAAATTGAGTTCATTAAGTCTTTCCTGATACGTTCTTGTAGCCCGTCTTTGGACCCGTTCAATTTTGTCAATATCTTTTTGTAGGTGAGGTCTCCAGAACTGAACACAGTATTCCAAATGTGGTCTCACCAGCATTCTATATAGTGGGATCATAATCTCCCTCTTCCTGCTTGTTATACCTCTAGCTATGCAGCCAAGCATCCTACTTGCTTTCCCTACCGCCTGACTGCACTGTTCACCCATTTTGAGACTGTCAGAAATCACTACCCCTAAATCCTTTTCTTTTGAAGTATTTGCCAACACTGAACTGCCAATACAATACTCAACTTGAGGATTCCTTTTCCCCAAGTGCATTATTTTACATTTGGAAACATTAAACTGCAGTTTCCATTGCTTAGACCATTTATCTAGTAAAGCTAAATCATTTACCATATTACAGACGCCTCCAGGAATATCAACCCTATTGCACACTTTAGAGTCATCGGCAAATAGGCAAACCTTCCCTACCAAACCTTCCCCTATGTCACTCACAAATATATTAAAAAGAATAGGACCCAGAACAGATCCTTGTGGCACACCGCTTGTAACCTGACTCTGCTCAGAATACTCGCCATTAACAATAACTCTCTGATGTCTACGCTTCAGCCAGCTGCAAATCCATTGAACTATCCAGGGATTAAGTCCAATCTTCACTAATTTATCTATCAGCTCTTTATGTGGAACCGTATCAAAGGCTTTGCTGAAGTCCAGGTAGGCAATATCCACGGCACCACCTTCATCCAACACCTTTGTGACATAGTCAAAGAAATCAATGAGATTAGTCTGACATGATTTGCCTTCAGTAAAGCCATGCTGATTTGGGTCTAATAAGTTATTGTTTTTTAGGTGCTGATTTATCCTCTTTTTGAGTAGAGTCTCCATCATTTTAACTACAACTGATGTCAAGCTAACTGGCCTGTAGTTACCAGCTTCTTCTCTACTGCCCTTCTTGTGAATAGGCACAACACTGGCCATTCTCCAATCCTCAGGAACTTCTCCTGTTAACAAGGATTGGTTAAACAAATCAGTCAGGGGGGTAGCAATGACAGATCTGAGTTCTTTAAGAACTCTGGGGTGGATGCCATCTGGACCCATTGCTTTATTTATCTTTAATCGTTCAAGTTCTTCTAAGACATCGGCTTCTAAGATCACTGGAGCTGAATCCGTACAGCTGGAAGCAATGCTATATCCCTCTATAGTATTATTTTGTAAGGTGTCTTTTGAGAAAACTGAACAGAAGTAGCTATTGAAATGGTCAGCGATCTCCTTATTCCCATTAATGCATGTATTATTCCCGGTACTAAGCTTCGTGATGCCGCAGTTTTTCTTCTTCTTATCATTAATATATCTGAAGAAGGTTTTATCCCCCTTCTTTACAGATTTGGCAATTTCTTCCTCTTTTGAGGCTTTAGCAGCATATATTATCTGTTTCGCCTCCTTCTGTCTCATTTTATATACCTCCCTATCAGCTATACTTCCAGACTCTTTATACCTCCTATAGGCAGCCTTTTTTTCATTGACTATAGCCCTTACAACATTGCTAAACCATAGCGGTTTCTTCTTCCTTTTACCTTTAGTTATTTGTCTTACATACAGTCCAGTGGCTTTTAAGATGGCCTTTTTTAATACAGTCCACTGGATGCTCGCTCCTGCCATTTTATCCCTCCCCTTTAATTCATTATCTAAATATTCTCCCATTGCATTAAAATTTGTTTTTCTGAAATCCAATACTTTGGTTGCATTATAGGCTTGCTCACAATGAGTTTTTACATCAAACCACAAACATAGATGGTCACTGCAACCTAAATTTTCTCCCACCTTGACATCTGAAACCCAATTCCCATTCGTAAAAACTAAATCTAGAATATTCTCCCCTCTAGTTGGTGTCTTAACCAGTTGTGCCAGAGCTGCTCCTGTAAAGGCCTCTACTATATTCTTACTTTTGCATGTAAGGGCACTGGGGATATTCCAGTCAACATCAGGCATGTTGAAATCACCCATAACCACAATATCTCCCTTTACTGCCATTTGGGTAATTTCATCCACCATCTTGTTGTCATATTCCTTGGATTGCCCTGGAGGCCTATAGATCACCCCAATTCTAATGACAGAACCTTCTTTATTTTGCATGCAAATCCAGAGAGTCTCTAGATCTTTACACGTATTTTGAATTAGTGTTGTTTTTAGACTTTCTTTAATATAAATGGCTACTCCACCTCCCCTTCTCTCTATTCTATCCTTCCTATACAGTGTATATCCTGGTATGGATATTTCCCATTCATTAGAATCCTTAAACCATGTCTCAGTTATGGCAACAAGGTCCAAATTATCTCTAGATATTATGGCCATTAATTCACAGAGCTTGTTGCTCAAGCTTCGAGCATTTGTGCACATTACCCGAAGAACATTATTTTCGTTATTAGTTTGCCCCTTATCATCAACAACTACATCTATATTATTTGCAGCTCCCTTTTCATAAGCTTCCAAAAACTGCTTTATCCTCATTGGTCGGGGACAGAAATCACCCACATCAGTTACATCTCTGTCCCCTTTACCTAGTTTAAATGCCTGTCCAAAAAAGTTCTGAATTCCTCACCGAGCACCTGGGTACCTCTGTATGATGGATGCAAGCCATCCCTCTTAAACAACTCCCTATTAGACCACCTACTGACATCATGACTTACATAGCCAAAACCTTCAGCTTTACACCACTGCCTTAACCACACATTAAACTCTCTGATACACGTTGTTTTATCCTCTTGGCCACAAACCGGTAACACCTCTGAGAAAGTCACTGAATCAGTTATTTTACCCAGCTCCACACTTAGACATTGAATATCTCTTTTTACTACATTAACATTTCTCTGGGACAAATCATTTGTGCCAAGATGCACCACCACATCAACGTTATTACCTTTACTCACAGTCTTAACAATGTTTGTAATCCGCCTCCTGTCCCTGCTGGCAGTGGCCCCTGGGAGACACCTCAGCACCTTAACCACATTCTTGCTCTGTCCCAAATCAACACCTCTAACGGTCGAATCACCCACAAGAAAATGTGTCCTCTTTTTATTTCTACTAACTGTACTTGATGGTTTGGTGACATTTACGACAACTTCCCCTTTGAACATCCCCTCATTCTCTGCCTGAGGGACCTTGCTAATATCTCCAACATCCTTACTATTTAAATCCGCAAGAACACTATAGGAATTCGATACAGAGAGACCAAAATTACTATGTTTTTGCTCAACTGCACGCAATCTTCCTGAACCGACAGTTGTCCACACAGCCCTCCTCCTCGGGGGGCGCTGTGGAAGTGGAGGCTGGACACATGGCTGCATTACAGCACGTGGCTGGGACAATCTTTCCACTTCTGACTGCAAGCTACAAACTAAGGACTGCAATCTAGAGATCTTGCCATCTAACCTAGATGTCCTTATGCAAAGAGGGCAGTACCCCAAGTTCCACAAGGTGCTACGGAAGACAACAGCCAAACAAATGTTACACTGCACCAAGCCAGTCATCTTAACAATGTATTGAAATACAAGTACTTAGCAGGAAAATCAACAACCCCTATTGCTACCAAACTTTGCTGATTTTGGTTTATAGTTACGGCGCGCGGGCCACTACCTTCCTCTCCTTCTCTGTGATCTGAAGTGCAAATTAAAATGGCTTTTTCCTGCCTTTTATACTTCCCAGTCTAATCCTGCCCCAGCCTAATCTGATTGGTCTGTGTTTGAAAACAAACTGCTAATAAAATTGTCTGTAACAGCCAGTTATAAATGCCCATTCTCCTTGAATTCAAAAAATGCAAATGCAAAAAGTAAACAGCACTACCTTCCTCTCCTTCTCTGTGATCTGAAGTGCAAATTAAAATGGCTTTTTCCTGCCTTTTATACTTTCCAGTCTAATCCTGCCCCAGCCTAATCTGATTGGTCTGTGTTTGAAAACAAACTGCTAATAAAATTGTCTGTAACAGCCAGTTATAAATGCCCCTTCTCCTTGAATTCAAAAAATGCAAATGCAAAAAGTAAACAGCACTACCTTCCTCTCCTTCTCTGTGATCTGAAGATGAACGTCTTGCCTTTAGAAGTTGTGGGTGTGTCAACATTGGCGGTTTTTAAGAAGAGATTGGAGAAACATATGTCTGAAATGCTATAGGGTCCCCTGCTCAAATTGGACTACTGTCCCCAAGAGCAGGGTGGTGCAATGGTTAGGGTGCAGCTCTGCAGGCTACTTCAGCTAACTGCTAGCTGTAGTTCCGCAGTTCAAATCTCACCACTGGCTCCAGGTTGACTCTGTTGGGCTTTGTTGGGTATTCTGGTTAATATTAATATTACTAGTATTAGCAGAGTTTAGCTGGCTTAAGTTGCTGTGGATTCAGCATGGCAAGAAATCAATTGTATGGCTTAGAATCCCATTTGTTGGTAATGAATGACCACTCCTTCATAAATATGAAATAAACTGTGATCTTTACTTAAAATTCAGCTGATTCATGCATTTACATAATGCAGGCTTATATGCTTATATTTCAGTATATATCAATAACTTCTGGATGCTTCCATGTGTGAGGATGTCTTCGGATTGATCTCATACATGTGTCCTCAGCCGAGGACAATGGAGCACACAGGGAGAGAGAAGGAGGTGGAAGAAGGCTCAGCAGGGTCAAAAAGAGGATCAGAAGGGGAGGAACATCTACTTTGCAGAAGTTTATATAGTCTGTAGAGTCTGTCATCTGCACCTCTATCACTGTCTGGTTTGGTGCTGCAACCCAACAGGACCGACAAAGACTTCAGAGGAGAATCAGAACTGCAGAAAAAGCAATTGCTGCCAACCTGCCTTCCATTGAGGACCTGTAGACTGCACGAGTCAAAAAGAGGGCGGGGAAAATATTTACTGACCCCTCACATCCTGGACACAAACTGTTTTAACTCCTACCCTCAAAACGTCGCTACAGAGCGCTGCACACCAAGACAACTAGAAAACAAGAACAGTTTTTTTCCGAACGCCAACACTCTACTAAACAAATAATTCCCTCAACACTGTCAGACTTTCTACTAAATCTGCACTTCTATTCTACTAGTTTTTCTCATCATTCCTATCACCCATTTCCTCCCATGTTGACTGTATGACTGTAACTTGTTGCTTATATCCTAAGATTTTTATTAATATTGCTTCTTCATTGCTTATTTGACCCCTATGACAATCATTAAGTGAGAGCATATGCACCAAGACAAATTCCTTGTGTGTCCAATCACACTTGGCCAATAAAAATTCTATTCTATTCTAGAGTACCTGCCCCTTTTGGTCATCAAAAGGTGACACACTGGTCAGTTAATTGCGACCTGACCATAGAGATGTGTTTACAAGACAGTGCAAGCATGTAGTAGAGTGGTTAAACCCAACAGACTCAGCCTTCCATCCTTCCAAGGTGGGTCAAATGAGGACCCAGATTGTTGGGAGCCAGAGGCTGATTCTGTAAACTGCTTAGTGGAGGGCTGTAAAAGCACTAGGAAGCGGTACATAAGTCTAAATGCTATACATCCTTCCCAATTCTGTTAGTCTCCTTTTCTTTTCTGTTTTAGTCTTTTCTTCCGCATTCTGGCTGACGTCAGGCTGATCCTCAGGCTGGCTGAAGAAATAGAGTGCAGAAAATTGCTTTGCTCCATCCAACGAGGACCTGTGCAAGATCTCCGAATGGATTAGTAACTATTCCATTCTCTTACAAAATCTTTCATCCCCATCTTATTACCACTTCAGCCCTCTCTGGGCTCAGAACCTGCGTTGCCTTCCAATTTTAATCCCATCACGGCATGTACACTTTGGACCACTTCACGTTGGCCGGGAAGATGCAATTATGCTTGCCTTGTGCTTCCAAAGCCTTCCGTGGCTGCCTTTCCTAAGTTTGGCAAATTTGAAATGGGTAGACCTCCGCTCCTAGAGTGCTTGGCAATGCCTGCGCTGGCTGGGGGATTGTAGGCATGGAAATTGGCTGAGTGACTTGGGGGTCAATAAAAATGAGACTGTGAATTCTAGTCCTGCCTTAGATGTGAAAGCAAGTTACATGGCTTTCGGCCAGTTATTTTCTCTCAGTCAAAAATCACCTTACAAGGTTTTGGTAAAGTAAGGAAAATAGGAGGAATAAGATGTGTTGGATATGCTTGCCATCTTGAACTACAGTGGTACCTCTACTTAAGAACACCTCTACTTAAGAATTTTTCTAGATAAGAACCGGGTGTTCAAGATTTTTTTTTGCCTCTTCTTAATAGAATAGAATAGAATCAAATGGAATGGAATGGAATGGAATAGAATAGAATAGAATAGAATGGAATAGAATTTTATTGGCCAAGTGTGATTGGACACACAAGGAATTTGTCTTGGTGCAGATGCTCTCAGTGTACATAAAAGAAAAAGATACATTTGTCAAGAATCATGTGGTACAACACTTAATGATTGTCAAAGGGGACAAATAAGCAATGAAGAAACAATCAATATTAATAAAAATCTTAGGATAGAAGCAACAAGTTACAGTCATAGAGTCATTTGTTCTATTGTTCTATTGCCTTTTTATTACCGTTGTGAGCTGCCCCGAATCTTCGGAGAGGGGCAGCATACAAATCTAATAAATTATTATTATTATTATTATTATTATTATTATTATTATTATTATTATGGAAGAAAAGGATGATAGAAATGATGATAAGAACTAGTAGAAATAGAAGTGCAGATTTAAGAAAAAGTCTGACAGTGTTGAGGGATTTATTTGATTAGCAGAGTGATGGCGTTTGGGAA
Organism: Erythrolamprus reginae; assembly: GCF_031021105.1. Taxonomy (NCBI): domain Eukaryota; kingdom Metazoa; phylum Chordata; class Lepidosauria; order Squamata; family Dipsadidae; genus Erythrolamprus; species Erythrolamprus reginae. The sequence continues at coordinate 254,626,635 of NC_091952.1, forward strand.
AAAACTGTTCTTGTGTCTAGTTGTCTTGGTGTGCAGTGCTCTGTAGCGACGTTTTGAGGGTAGGAGTTGAAATAGTTTGTGTCCAGGATGTGATGGGTCAGTAAATATTTTCCCCACCCTCTTTTTGACTCGTGCAGTCTGCAGTCCTCAATGGAAGGCAGGTTGGCAGCAATTGTTTTTTCTGCAGTTCTGATTCTCCTCTGAAGTCTGTGTCGGTCCTGTTGGGTTGCAGAACCAAACCAGACAGTTATAGAGGTACAGATGACAGACTCAATTATTTCTCTGCAGAACTGGACCAGCAGCTCCTTGGGCAGTTTGAGCTTCCTGAGCTGGCGCAGAAAGAACCATTTTCTACTTAAGAACCCGAGCCCGGAAAAAATTCCCAGGAAATTTGAGAGCGGCATGAAGGCCCGGTCAGTTTCCTGCCATTCCCTCTTTAATCCCAGCCATCTCGGGCTTTTCTGGGCTGCCAGAGGAGCCTTTCGGTGGCGCTTAAGGAGGCTTTGGCAGTCCAGAGCGAACAAAGCATTTTCCTTTCTCTGGGCACTTGGAGAGAGAATAAACCTCTGCCAGCGCCCAGAGAAGAGAAATGCTCCCTTTGCTCTCTTCCTCTTCTTCCTCCTCCTCCTCCAATCAAAATTTCGAGCTTTTATTTCTTTCCTAACGGGTTTGCAGGCATTATTTGCTTTTACATTGATTCCTATGGGAAAAATTGCTTCTACTTACAAACTTTTCTACTTAAGAACCTGGTCACGGAACGAATTAAGTTCTTAAGTAGAGGTACCACTGTATTTGTAAAAACAATAAAAGCAGAATGTCAAAAAACTGTTCTGACCAACTCTGTCAATTAGCAGCAATTAAGCCCCAATGAAGACTCGGACTCCAAATTAATATGTAACATAGTCTATTTACCGGGCAGAGTGCTGGAAACAGTGAGGAGCTCAAAGGAATGGCACTTTTCCCACCAAGACTTCAGTGTTATCATCCAACTGATAATAACAGATACTCACAAATGTTTGTCAAGACTAGATTTTGCAAGGTTGCAGACAGAAGAACACTTTGGCTGTTAACTCTCTATTCAAAAAGGAACGTTTCAATTCTGCAATAAACTTCCCCTTTTCCTCCTGTCTCCCTCGCCTTCTTCTGACTCTCGCTTCTAGTCCAGGGGTAGGCAAAGTTGGCTCTTCTATGACATGTGGACTTCAACTCCCAGAATTCCTGAGCTAGAATGATTGTCTCAGGAATTATGTGAGTTGAAGTCCACAAATCATAGAAGAGCCAACTTTTCCTACCCCTGTATCTAGTCCGATCCCTTGCTCAAGAAGTAGCTTTTATACGATTTTCGGAGAAATGGCTGCCCAGTCTTGAACACCTCTAGGGATGGAGCACCCACAACTTCTGGAGGCAAGTCATTCTGTTGATTAATGGTCCTCACTGTTAGGAAACGTCTCTTTAATTCTAGACTGGATCTCTTTTGATTCAACTTCCCTCTGAATTTTTCTCAGACAGTAAAAAATCAACCTATTTTTTAAGGGTTCAAGGAGACAGAGTGGAAGACCACTGTAAGACTCCTTGTCTTCAATTGTCACCCCTTTCTCACTTCCCCCCAAAAAGAGCCAGGCAGAAAATGTTGTCATCTCATAAATCAGTGACAGCAAATGAGGTATGAAATGTCCTCTCGTATTTTAAGTTTCTAATCGTGTATTAGAATAAATCAGGCATGCGATATTTTAGGAGGTGTTGGTTATTCAAGATTTGTTGGCCATAGGCCGTTATATTATTATTATATTGCTATTGTTATAGAAGGGTGCACCCGATGATTTATTGGTTTAATTTCCAAGGCTGCCTGCTTGCCAAGCAAATCTCAACCGCAGAGTTTTAATGCTGTCGAAACAACGTCCGCCGAGAGTTGAGAGTCATCTTTGAATCCAGAGGTAGCGGTCGTTGGATAGCAGTTCTACTGCCTGTTTTACTGTTTTGACTCTTCAAAAGGCTACCTATGGAGATGCTCCATCATTCATTATCATTATTATCATTATTATCATTATTATCATTATTATCATTATTATCATTATTATCATTATTATCATTATTATCATTATTATCATTATTATCATTATTATTATACATGGCATTGGACAAGAGTACCTCCGGAACCGCCTGCTACCGCACGAATCCCAGCGGCCGATAAGGTCCTACAGAGTTGGCCTTCTCCGGATCCCGTCAACTAAACAATATCGTCTGGCGGGCCCCAGGGGAAGAGCCTTCCCTGTGGCGGCCCCGGCCCTCTGGAATCCACTGCCCCTGGAGATTAGAACTGCTCCCACCCTCCTTGTCTTCCGTAAACTACTTAAGACCCACCTATACCGTCAGGCATGGGGGATTTGAGACACCTTTCCCCCAGGCTTATTATAATTTATGTTTGGTATGTATGTGCTGTTTGGTTTTTAATTATGATAGGGTTTTTAGTTTTTTTAATATTAGATTTGTGCCATTATAATATTGTTTTTATCGTTGTTGTGAGCCGCCCCGAGTCTTCGGAGAGGGGCGGCATACAAATCTAATAAATTATTATTATTATTATTATTATTATTATTATTATTATTATTATTATATTATTATTTATTGGATTTATATGCCGCACCTCTCCGTAGACACATGGTTGTGGTTGTCCCAAAGGTGCTTTTCTCTCTTTTTTGGGTGTGTGTGTGTGTGTAATTTTTTTTTCTCCATACAAACTTTTTCAATACATTTTAAAGTCGTTTCATAGTATAATAAAAACAGTATCGAGTCATTAAGTCGATAATAATTAATCTCCCCCCCAAAAAATACTAGTTCCCAATTAATTACTACCAGTATCAATCCAGCCCCCCCAATTTTGTCATCTAGTTATCTAATTTTCTTCTAAATGAATTCAACCTTGATTTCCTTTAAACCTTATTACATTAGTATCTGCATGCCACAGTGCCTACACCTCCTTCTTATGTATTCTACAAAACCCTTACAAAAAAAGAAGACTTTATCAACTAAGACAAAGAAAAGCAAAAAAAAAAAAAAATCAAGAAACCCCCCCCCCCAACTCTATTATTTTAACAATATTATAACAATATACTATTTTTTCTAATGGCCCCAGGTCTGGGGGCATAAGTCAGTCTTCAGACTTTTAGGAAGGCAAGGATGGTGGGGGCAATATGAATCTCTGGGGGTCCCCAACCTTTGGACCTCAGAAACCACCAAGGTCATAATTTTAAATCCCGTGGACCATCAAATTCATAATTTTAAATCCCACAGACCCAGATTCATAATTTTATGACCCGTAGTCCACTAAAATGAATTTTTTAAAAAGATAAATACATTTCTTTTAAAAAATGATTAGAGAACTTCCCTTTTATTAATATGAAATGCACTTATTTAACATAACAAAATTATAAACACTTATTTAATCATAACAAAATCTTTCAATGTTAATTGTAACAAAAATATTAAAGGTAATGTAATTATTACAAAATAATTGAAGTTTATTTGACAGTGGCTTGCTGATATTTTTGGGAAAGACAGCCCTTAAAGGAGGGGAGGGAATATACCACAGCTACAGCCCTTCCCTTCCCTTCCCCTCCTTTCCCCTCCTTCCCTTCCCTTCCCTTCCCTCCCTTTCCTTTCCTTTCCTTCCTTTCCCTTCCCTTGGGCCAAGATTTCTCTATGAAACACCAAAATTTTCTTGCAGACCACCAGTGGTCCATGGACCACATATTGGTAACCTCTACTGTACCCTACTCTACTCTACTCTACTCTACTCTACCCTACCCTACCCTACTCTACTCCACTTCACTCCATCCACTCTATCCTACTCTACTCCATACCATACCATACCATACCATACCATACCATACCATGCCATATTCTATTCCATTCCATATTCTGCTCTGTTCTGCTTTGTTCTGTTCTGTTCTGTTCTGTTCTGTTCTACTCTACTCTACTCCATCCCAGCCCATCCCACTCCCCACCCCACTCCATTCCATTCTATCCTACTCTACACAATTCCATTCCATACCATATTCTATTCCGTTCCATATTCTTTTCTGTTCTCTTCTGTTCTATTCTGCAGAGATTGGACAGTCGTTTGTCCTGGGTGGTTTCATGAGTTCCGGCTTGGCCAGGGAATTTGGACTAGAAGATTTCTGTACTTCCTTCCAGCCTTATGATTCTACGGTTGGCTCATAATTGATTCTGTGATTGACTCTATGGTTTTATTATTGATTCTATTATAGATTTAATCATTTTCTGATTGAGTCCAGAATTCTTTTGATTCTGATTCTAGGATTCATTTATTCTTTGTCTACGTTTTTTAATGATTCTTTGATTCTGTGAGTTTTTGATTTATAATTCTATAGATCTTTGATTCTATGATTCTCTGTGATCAATTGATTCTATGATCTTTCATAGAAAATATATAAATCCAGATCAGAGTTAGCTGCTTCCCCCAGGAGTTAATGCTAAGCCTCAAAACTATTAATATAAAAATAAAAATAAAGCCAAATAAGTCTTAAGAAATCCCAGAGTTTGGATTCTGTGACCTCAATGATAAAGTGCTCTCCATGGTGTTCTGTCTGGGTCACTCCGGAATCCAAGACCAACCCAAAAAGAGAAGCCAGACACACCGGTAAAAGGCAAAGGCAGTTTATAAAATTCAAGAAAAACACAGGTAACAGAAAATGTCCTTACAAACAGGAAAACGCTGTATCTTCAGATATATCCACGAAGGCAAAAGTCCATGCAGCAATACAGGATTCTTGCTGCCAAGACGAGGCTGTAGATAGCAGACCTACACCTCCAACGGGTCTTCCAAACTGCTGGGCCGCAAGCCAGGAACAGAGATGCCGAGAACAAAGCAGGACACCGTAACTCCACTTGATAACACTCCACATGGCTTCAAGGGCTTGCCTGCCTTTTAAACCCTGCTAAGGAGGACCACACCCAAGCCCATCTGTTCCTAATTCAGTGCTGATAATACTTCTTTAATTGCTCCTTTCTTTGATCTGAACATCTCTGTCGCATGTCAATGACGGCTTGTGCTTCATCACCTAATGACTCCAAGCTACTGGCTGGGGAGAGCCCCCCCCCCCAGGGCTCTCATGCTGTTCTCCTTCGTCCCATTCCTGACTTTCCTCTCCCCCATCTGACTGCTCAGCCCCCTCCTCTTCGCTGTCATCCTCCTCCGGGCATGGAGCCAGCAGAGACACAGCTGGTCCCTGAGCAGCCTCAGGCTGAACCACAACACCTAGTGGGTTGTAAAATATTTTGCCACTGGTTCTACCAGCTCTAAGAACTGGTCCTAACTGGAAGCAACCCACCACTGCTCCCTCCCACTCATTTCACACTCAATTGTGCCTCCTCATTTTAGCAAAAAACCCAACAAACCCTGCAGCTGAGTTTCACTTATATTTCATTGCAATATTTCCCCTGTAGAATTACTTTTAAAAGGCTGATCGAAGGGTGAAAAAGCCTTTACAGCTCCACAAACTACAGGCAGCAAAATAAATAAATAAAATAATAAAAGGGAAAGGGTTAGAAATTAAGAGAAAGAAATTGCTTCCTTCCGTTCTTTCTCGCTAAGTGCTTTTACCACCTCCCGTCTTGTAAATATTTTCTTCGGCCCCCAAAATGAGGTGCCGAAAAAGTCCATATCCTGAAGGTCTTTGGTATCAGGTAATTGGGTTTGTTTAAAAAAATAATAATTCAACAAACTTTCAATTTCCTCAAGAGAGGGTTTTGTTAAAACATGCGCAGTCACTCCGACGGTGTTCTCTGTTGGCCTGTTTATTGATTTATTGGTTTCTCCGGGGGTTTGTCAGCATAAAATAATGCAGGCAATTTATGTAAGATATAGTATTAAAGTGCATATATGTTGCAAAACTCCAGCACGCATGGCTAGACTGCTGAGTCATCGAGACTTAAGTCCGACTAAGAAAAAGGTTATGAAAATAGAGTGCTGGTGAGACCACATTTGGAATACTGTGTTCAGTTCTGGAGACCTCAGCTACAAAAAGATATTGATAAAATTGAACGGGTCCAAAGACGGGCTACAAGAATGGTGGAAGGTCTTAAGCATAAAACGTATCAGGAAAGACTTCATGAACTCAATCTGTAGAGTCTGGAGGACAGAAGGAAAAGGGGGGACATAATCGAAACATTTAAATATATTAAAGGGTTAAATAAGGTCCAGGAGGGAAGTGTCTTTAATAGGAAAGTGAACACAAGAACAAGGGGACACAATCTGAAGGTAGTTGGGGGAAAGATCAAAAGCATCATGAGAAAATATTATTTTACTGAAAGAGTAGTAGATCCTTGGAACAAACTTCCAGCAGACGTGGTTGGTAAATCCACAGTAAATGAATTTAAACATGCCTGGGATAAACATATATCCATTGTAAGATAAAATACAGGAAATAGTATAAGGGCAGACTAGATGGACCATGAGGTCTTTTTCTGCCGTCAGTCTTCTATGTTTCTATGAAAAAGCTGATTTAGGATAGAGAACAGCTCCTCTGACTATCCATGGAATAGAAATAAACCAGGATTTAAAAAATTAGTTTCCATTAAGTTTGAAGCTGGTGCTTTGAAATCAGGCGAAGGTTTCCTGAAGTCTGATGACCTATTATCGATCAGACTCAAATCATAATACCGCATGGATAAAATTGGGTAAATTTGAAAATTAACTTAGAAACATCAAAGATTGACGGCAGAAAAAGATATCGAAACCTCAAACACACTTAATCATTCACTTAACCACAGCAGCAAGACTATCCTATGCGCAGTGGTGGAAGAACGAAGAGCTACCCCCAAATGAAGTAATAATTAGAAAAACAATGTACTGCGCAGAAATGTCGAAATTGACTCTATTAGTTAGAAATGAACCGTTGGCTACGTTTAATAATTGTTGGGACCCTTTCTATAAATGGCTAGGAAGCAAAAGCGAGACCAATAGGCTTTAAGAATGTTAAACTAAAAATAAATTTGAACTGCTACAAATCTGGTATAAAGTAATCTATTATCTAATATTATAGCATGAGACTTTATATGTATTTAACTATCTAAATTTATTATTATTTGTTAACTTCTCAATAGTATGTTTATTGCAATTTTGGCATTTAACAATTTTGATAAACTATTCGAAACATGGTAATGAGCAAATATATCTTGATCTAATTTTCGTTTTCAATACAACTCCCCTGCTTATTCGCTGATACTGTTATTTGTTTTGTTTTTGTTTGTTTGTTTTCTGTTTTTTTTTCTTTTTCACGTATTGCATGTGTTATGCTCTGCAATGTACCATACGTTGTATATATGATGTATATGTCTATATTTTAATAATAAAAAATTTATATTAAAAAAAAAAAAGATATCCTGGTCCATCTAGTGGGATTTGTGAAGGGTGTGGTGGAGGAGAGGAGGAGAATTGTGAGTTCTTTGCTGCTCTCTGATCTTGGTTGTTTTTCTTGCAAACGTTTCAGTACCCAACTAGACAACATCATCAGTGCTACAAAGGGGTTTGATTTCTTTTCATATACCAATGGCTTGCCCTGTCAGTATTTGTTCTGTCGGGCTCTCTGGTACACTCCTCCCAAAAATTCACAGGTACAAATTTCACACACACACACGTTTGAAAATTCAAAACAATGTTCTTTATACCGAAAATCCAAATAAACTAAGCACTCTTTTTGTATAGCCAAGAGCACTCGTCTCCAATCAAACTGGTAATTTGTACAAGTCCCTTATCAGTTCTGTGATACTTAGCTTGCAGCTGTCAGGCAATTCACAGTCCTTCTTCTTTCACAAAGTGACACACACTTTGCTCTGCTTTAGTTTCAAAGCGGGGAAAAATCAGCACACAAAAGGTCAAAGTCAGTAAAGCAGTCACGAAACACAAGGATCAGATAATCCTCCACAATGGCCAAACCCACAGCAGCCTCACTAATGACCACAGCCCCACCCAACCACAGGTGGCCTCATTTTCTTTGATAATAATCTCTCAGTTGTTGTTGCCTATGCATCGCTCTCCGCATGCGTGGCTGTATCATTAACTCTTGTTCTGAATCCAAGGAGGAGAGAGATAATTGATCTCCTTCTGAGCTGTCTGCCACACTCTCCTCCTCCCTGTCACTCATGTCTTCTTGGTCAGAGGAGCCTTCCTCAGCAGATTCCACCGGGGGGGGGGGGGCAAAACAGGCCTGCAGCATGTGGATGTCTCCCCCACATCCACAGTCCTTGGGGCAGGAGCAGGGCCAGAGCTAACCACAACAGTATTGGTGTGAGTTTTCTAGGGGGTTCCTTGTTCAGACTGCTGTTTGTCTGAGTTACCACGTCTTTCATAGGGATATTGTTTATCTCTTGATCACCAGCCTGGTGTTAATCCTGGTATTAATCGCTGCTTATCTGGATGTTGACTCCTGGTGAGCCGGTGTTTCGGTCCGTTTGTTTCCTTTTCGCTTTTTGATTGCCTCCTTTGAATGGTGTATAGATGTTTCTTATCTCTATGTGTCCGTTGATGGCTGATTTCTCTGATTGCTCTATATCTGCTCCCTTTGTGAATGAGGAAAGTGTCTATCAGAGTAACCTCTGAATAGTGTTCCTCGAGAAATAACAAATGTTTCAGCCCCTATTTGCCAGATAACAGTTCCTTCATGTCTTCATCAAGACATGGCATGGATTCAATTTCTTCTTGTACGGAAAGATCAGTCAGGGCAGACAAGCAGAAAATCAATTTTTAGCAAACTTTACTTAAACCAGCCTTTGCTGAACGGCTATCACTTAGATCAGTGATGGCAAACCCCTTTCCCCCTCAGGTGACGAAAGAGCATCTGCATGCATTATTGTGCATGCACGAGTGCCCACACCAATAATATAATGCCTGGGAAGGGCAAAAACAGCTTCCCTCAACCCCCGGAGGGCCTCTGGAGGCCAGAAATGGCCTGTTTCCCAACTTCTGGTGGGCCCAGTAGGCTCGTGTTTCGCCCTCCCAAGGCTCCAAAGGCTTCCCTGGAGCCGGAAGAGGATAAAAATGCCCTCCTCCATCCTCCTGTAGAGCCTCTGGAAACCAAAAAAGCTTCCAAGAGACTCTGTGCAAGCCAAAGATCAGCTGGCTGGTGCACACATGCACATTGGAGCGGAACTAGGGCAACAGCAGATATGGCTCCAATGCCACCTGTGACACCTATGCCATAGGTTCGCCATCACTGACTTAGATTATTATTATTATTATTATTATTATTATTATTATTATTATTAATTAATTAGATTTGTATGCCGCCCCTCTCCATAGACTCGGGGCGGCTTACAGCAATAATAAAAACAATGTATAACAAATCTAATATTTAAAATATCTAAAAAAAACCCTTATTTAAAAAGCAAGACATACACACAAACATACCATGCATAAACTATATAGCCTTGGGGGAGATGTCTCAATTCCCCCATGCCTGATGGCAGAGGTGGGTTTTGAGGAGTTTATGAAAGGCAAGGAGGGTAGGGGCAATGCTAATCTCCGGAGGGGGGGAGTTGGTTCCAGAGGGTCGGGGCCACCACAGAGAAGGCTCTTCCCCTGGGTCCCGCCAGATGACATTGTTTAGACCCGGAGAAGGCCGACTCTGTGGGTCCCGGAGATAGATGCTTGAAGGAGGTAGGGAATTCTGGGCTTTATGAGTGCAGCACATCAGGAGTGTATCAAGTCACAGAAGGCAACTAAGGTGAAAAGAAGGACTAGGTGTTCTGTCCCCAGTAAACAGGCAACACACCGTCTATACGCACTTCTACAATGCAACAAAGGCTATTAATAACTTCCTAGTAGTAAACAAAAGGCACACACCAATACAGCTAACAAGCAACCAACTAGTAATTAAGCTTCATTACAAACTGGTAACATTTCAAAGAGGTCGAAGACAATGAAGAACAGGGGCATTTGGTTATCTTACTGAGCTTCCAAGAGTTGGCAAAGTTCCTAGAAATTATTCCTGGATAATCCAAGCGGAACAAAGAAAGCAGAACAAGAGCCAGGACACGAGCTATGAACAAAAGAGTTTTCCCAAAAGTTGTTCTCTGCAGCTCCCCAGCTGCATTGGCTATTCTGAAATAGACTAGGGGAGTGGCCAATTAGCACCAAGTCTTACTCCTGAGTAGACCTCCTCCAGAGTAAACCTTCCTGGCTCTTGGCAGCCCCGTGTGCTCTTGCATTCAGGAAAGGAGCAACTCCTCCTTTCTCAGCACTGCCAAGAGGTTCTGTAGGTTCCAAAGGCCCTGGCTGCACAGGCTCATGATGGGCCACAAGACTAGGGGAGACATGATAGCAGCCTTCCAATATCTCAGGGGTGGCCACAAAGAAGAGGGAGTCAGGCTATTCTCCAAAGCACCTGAGGGTAGGACGAGAAACAATGGGTGGAAACTAAACAAGGAGAGAAGCAACTTAGATTAGATTTAGATTTATTGGATTTATATGCCGCCCCTCTCCGCAAACTCGGGGCAGCTCACAACAAGGTAAAAACAGTACATAATAACAAATCCAATACCCACCAATCCAATTACAATTTTAAACTAAAAAATTCATAAAAAACAACCCCGGAATATTAAAAACACGCATACAGTCAATCTAAGAACTAAGGAGAAACTTCCTGACAGTTAGAACAATCATTGCCTCCAAAATGCTCCAACACTGGAAGTTTTTAGGAAAATGTTGGACAACATTTATAAGTCTAAATGTTATTGGTATTGCTAATAGGAGACAATATTTCTAGCTCTGTGTTAAACTATGGGGTCCTTGGCCCTTCCTGAGCTTCATTATTTGCTTCCTTCCTTCCTTCCTTCCTTCCTTCCTTCCTTCCTTCCTTCCTTACTTCCTTTCCTCCCTCCCTCCTTCCTTCTTTCTCTCTCTCTCTCTTTCTTTCCTTCCTTCCTCCCTCCCTCCTTCCTTCCTTCCCCCCTCCTTCCTTCCTTCCTTCCTTCCTCCCTCCTTCCCTCCCTCCTTCCTTCTTTCTCTCTCTCTCTCTTTCTTTCCTTCCTTCCTTCCTCCCTCCTTCCTTCCTTCCTCCCTCCTTCCTTCCTTCCCCCCTCCTTCCTTCCTTCCCCCCTCCTTCCTTCCTTCCTCCCTCCTTCCTTCCTTCCTTCCTCCCTCCTTCCTTCCTTCCTCCTTCCCTGAAATTGATGGTTTTCTTGCAGATGTTTCATGACCCAGTTAGGTAACATCAATGATAATATCTCCCTCCCTCCCTCCTTCTTTCTTTCTTTCTTTCTTTCTTTCTTTCCTTCCTTCCTCCTTCCTTCCTTCTTTCCTTCTTTCTCTCTCTCTCTCTCTTTCTTTCTTTCCTCCCTCCCTCCCTCCCTTGGTGATCTGTAAATTTGGTGGTTTTCCTGCTGTTATTTCACTTTTCTTCTTCTTCTTTTTTGATCCCTTCCACAGTGAATTCAAATGGAATTGTAAGCCAAATATTTTTTTAAAAAAAACCAAAGTCATCATAGCTCTTGCCTCCTTGATTTCATCCTCAATCACATCCCTCCCCACTGTTTGACTCCAAGACAATTAAAATTGCACCTCTTTGATTCATAGCGATCCTCCTGTATACTTCCTTTAATTGTGCAATTTGTAATGTTCCTTTGCAGTGGGTAAGATTAGGGTTCCATAAAATAAATGTTTCATTTTCAAAGCCTCATTTATCTCAATATAATTTTAAACATAGAACAACAGGATTCAACCAAAGATTCTCTCAAGAAGTCACCAACATTTTATTGAATTGCAATCCAAAGATTGGCTATTTTGATATTGGGAACATGATTAATAGAATAATTATTGACCTGGAATATTGCATCCAATTTTGGTTGCTACAGTAGAAAAGGGGAAAAGCTCAGAGAAGAGCAACAAAGATGATTAGGGGCCCGGAGGGTAAAACATATACATGTGAGAAACATTAGGACAGGGGACAGAAGGCACCCTGGTGGACTTCTGTCTGGAACCCATACCACATCTCAGACATCAACACCCTTGAAAACGTCCAAAGATATTTCACCAGAAGAGCCCTTCACTCCTCCACTCGAAACAGAATATCCTACGAAAATAGACTAACAATCCTGGGTCTAGAAAGCTTAGAACTACGGCGCCTAAAACACGATTTAAGTATTGCCCACAAGATCATATGCTGCAATGTCCTACCGGTCAATGACTACTTCAGCTTCAACCGCAACAACACAAGAGCACGCAACAGATTCAAACTTAATATTAACCGCTCCAAACTTGACTGTAAAAAATATGACTTTAACAGTCGAGTTGTCGAAGCGTGGAACTCATTACCAGACTCAATAGTGTCAAACTCTAACCCCCAACATTTCTCCCTTAGACTCTCCACGATTGACCTCTCCAGGTTCCTTAAGAGGCGTACATAAGTGCACTAGTGTGCCTTTCGTCCCTTGTCCAATTGTCTTTCCTTTATCTCCTATATCGCATATATTTTCTTCCTTTCATATATCTTCTCCTCTATTTTTACATATTATCTTTATATATATTACTTCATGTCTATTCCCTTCCATATGTATTGTGTATTGGACAAATGAATGAATGAATGAATGAATAAATAAATAAATAACCTTATGCATGCCCCTTACTGATCTCTCAGGAAATTGGAGAGGTCAGCAGTGGATAATATAAGGGTAAAGTTTTGGGGTTTAGGTGATGATACTACAGAGTCTGGGAGTGAGTTCCAGGCATCAACTGCTCGGTTACTAAAGTCGTATTTCCTGTAGTTGAGTTTGGAACAATTTACTTTAGGTTGTATCTGTTGTGTGCTCGTGTGTTGTTGTGCTTGAAGTTGAAGTAGTCATTGATGGGAAGGACATTGTAGCAGATGATTTTATGGGCGATGCTTTGGTCATGTTTAAGGCGTCGTCGTTCCAAGCTTTCTAAAGCTAGGATTGTAAGTCTAGTTGCGTAGGGTATTCTGTTGCGAGTCTTGTCTTACTTTTTTTATGCTTTTCAAAAACGGGAAAGATAATAAATTGATAGAAGTTCTGGACTGGGAAGGAATACACAGAAACAAACATTGAGGTAAAAGTCTGTAGAGATATTTCAGTCATCCATCGTCCTCCCCCACATCAACTAAGACGCCTTAAACAAGATCTAAGTATTGCCCACAAGATCATATCCTGCAACGTCCTGCCTGTCGGCGACTACTTCAGCTTCAACCACAACAACACAAGAGCACACAACAGATTTAAACTTAACATTAACGGCTCCAAACTTGACTGTAAAAAATATGACTTCAATAACCGAGTTGTCGAAGCGTGGAACTCATTACTCCATAGTGTCATCCCCAAACCCCCAACACTTTACTCTTGGATTATCCACGGTTGACCTATCCATATTCCTAAGAGGTCAGTAAGGGGCGAGTACAAGTGCACTAGAGTGCCTTCCGTCCCCTGTCCTGTTGCTCTCCTATATCTCCTATACCTTTCTTCTATTCCTATATGTCATCTTCTATTCTTTCATTGATATGTTCTATTACTATATCTTCTTTTCTATTGTTTCTTAGATATATTTTATATCTAAGTTTATTTATTCATTCATTTATTCATTCATTCATTCAATTTTTATGCCGCCCTTCTCCTTAGACTCAGGGCGGCTTACAACATGTTAGCAATAGCACTTTTTAACAGAGCCAGCATATTGCCCCCACAATCCGGGTTGCCCACCTTGGAAGGATGTATATATGTATATATCCTCTATAACCTTCATCATGTATTTTACTATGTGTATACCCACTAAAACCCTCATTATGTATTGGACTAAATCAATCAAAAAAATAAAATAAAATAAACAAATGGTGTCCTGCTTTACCAAAATTATAATCTGGTCACCTTATCTTGGTGTTGTCTGATCTTGAATGTTTTGAGGCAGACATTTCGTGACCCAAGTAGGTAACATCATCAGTAGACCAGTTGCATAATGAAACATCTTCAAGAAAGCAACCATGTTCCGAAACCGCCATGGACTCCACAGACTTATTATATTATTTTATCTGTATCATCATTCCGAGCCCTTCATGGCATCAGACCAGAATATCTCCAGGACCACCTTCTGCCGCACGAATCCAGCGACTAGTTAGGTTCCACAGAGTTGGCCTTCTCCGGGTCCCGTCGACTAAACAATGTCATTTGGCGGGATCCAGGGGAAGAGCCTTCTCTGTGGTGGCCCCGAATCTCTGGAACCAACTTCCCCCAGAGATCAGAATTGCCCCCATTCTCCTCGCCTTTCATAAGCTCTTTAAAACCCACCTCTGTCGTCAGGCATAGGGGAACTGAGATAACTTCCCCAGGCCTATATTGTTTATGTATGGTATGTTGTGTGCATGTTTTTTAAATTATGGGTTTTTAGTTTTAATTATTAGATTTGTATTGTACAGTGGTCCCTCGATTTTCGCGGGTTCAAACTTCGCGAAACGGCTATACCACGGTTTTTCAAAAATATTAATTAAAAAATACTTTGCGGTTTTTTTCCCTATACCACGGTTTTTCCCACCCGATGACATCATACGTCATCGCCAAACTTTTGTCCGCCTTTAATAAATATTTTCTTAATAAACTTTAATAAATAAACATGGTGAGTAATAATCTAAATGGTTGCTAAGGGAATGAGAAATTGCAGTTTAGGGGTTTAAAGTGTTAAGGGAAGGCTTGTGATACTGTTCATATCCAAAAATAGTGTATTTACTTCCGCATCTCTACTTCAGTGTTTTTCAACCAGTGTGCCATGGCACACTAGTGTGCCGCGAGACATGGTCAGGTGTGCTGCGAAGCTCAGAGAGAGAAAGAAAGAGAGAGAAAGAGAGAAAGAAAGAAAGAGCAAGAGAGAGAGAAAGCAAGCAAGAGAGAGAGAAAGAAAACAAGAGAGAAAGCAAGCAAGAGAAAGCAAGCAAGAGAGAGAACAAGAGAGAGAAAGCAAGAGAGAAAGAAAGAGAGGGAGGGAAGGTGGGAGAGAGAAAGACATAGAGGGAAGTAGGGAGGGAGAGAGAAAGAGAGCAAAAAAGAGGAAAGAAGGAAGAGAGAAAGAAAGAGGGATGGAGAGAGAAAAAAAAGAGGGAGAGAAAGAGGGAGAGAGAAATAGAGCGAAAGGGAGGAAGAGAGAGAATTTTTTTGTCTAAACTTTTTTTAGCCGCCCCCCCCCTCAATGTGCCCCAGGGTTTTGTAAATGTAAAAAATGTGCCGCGGCTCAAAAAAGGTTGAAAATCACTGCTCTACTTCACGGAAATTCGACTTTCGCAGGCGGTCTCGGAACGCATCCCCCGCGAAAATCGAGTGAACACTGTATATTGTTTTTCTATTTCTGCTGTGAGCCACTCCGAGTCTACGGAGAGGGGCGGCATACAAATGTAATAAATAAAATAAATAAATAATAAATTTCCAATTTGCTTTTAGGTCCAATTCAACGTTCCGTTTGTCACTTTTAAAGCCCTGCATATTCTGGGGCAAGATTATTTAAGAATTGTCTTTTTTCCCCCCAGTTCTGTCTACTCAACCTACCTGTCAGGGTTCCAAATATCGTCCAAAACTGAATCAAAGTCCGAGGCACAGCATTCCTCAAAGTTCCAATTTATTAACCGAGCCATGTTGGCGCATCTGTGAGAAAAAGTCCAATTAATAACCCTGGTCATCACAAAAAAATCATCAGCAAAATATGTCTATTTTATGGAGTTTGATGTGCTGATTCCAAAAACATGCTTAGTTTTCCTCTATCACCTAAAGTGTCTGATATAGAAGCATTTTTGTTATTACGTTATTTCTGATTTGTGGATTATTGTTTTCTTAATGTTGCCAGTATATTTCCTATATCTTCTATAATGATGCTGCTCCATGGAAACTATACCTGCTACAGAAAAGCTATATACATTTTTGAAATCAGAACAAAAAATGATTCAGAAAAGTACAAGGTTAACTGTGATGATTACAAAAAATGTTTTTTGTAGACTTATGTTAGTGTTTTCTTAATGTCACCAGTGTATTTCCTATACCTAACAATAAGGATGCTGCTCTGTAGAAACTATATCTGGTACAGAAAAACTACATATATTTTTGAAATCAGAACAAAAAAAATGATTCAGAAAAGTACAAGGTCACTGTGATCATTACAAAAAATATTTTTGGATAGACCTGTGTAATAAAAAAATAAAAACCCGAATCTTAAACACCGGGGGTTTCTCCACTCAGTTTAAAGTTTATTTCCTTGTTCCCATACCCACAAGTTTTTCACATTACTAGTCATCTTTTGCCAACATGTCTGCTACTCCCTTCAGCTTCCGGGCAGGTGCTGAACAAAGGATAACCTTGAAGATCTAGAAGGAATTTTGTTATGGCTACACCTCTACATCCCTCATGCAACAGCCCTTCCCAAATTCTCACAGCAAGAATACATTCTGAAGCATAAAGTGTGGCAGGCCAAAGATCTATCTGCTGTGACTAAGGCGAAGGGCCTTCTCTGTGGTAGCTCCCTGCTTGTGGAACATCCTCTTTGTGGAGATAAGATTGGCCCCTACTTTGACATTCTTTGAAAGATCCTGAAATCTTGTTTCTCCCAATGGACCTGGGGGCCTCAAGGCTGTTGGTCCGGCTGTTGTCAATGGTGCAGTTGTGGATTATTCAGTTTTGTATTTAAGCTTTTATTTATATAAACTGAACGGATTCAATGTGAAAGCCATATAAATGATCCTAATAAATAATGAACAACAAACGTTGTTTATAATGCATTGTGTTACCTATTGCATTATATTACATTTTTGAAATAAGCACACAAAGAGTTCACATTCACACTCTATTGTTGCCACACACAAAACCTGATCAAGATGACAAAGCCTTTTAAAAAAAATACCCTGTAGAAAAGCATAAATGATAAAGATATTTGCTAAATCTCCTTATGCGTTCTATTATCCTTAAACATTGCACGGGGGTAGATCTTGTCTATTTTTCTATTATGTAAAGCCTGGAAAGGTGTGATTGTCTAATTCAACACTCAAAGCGACAAAGGGGGGAGAAAACCACCCAACAACAGCTCTGTAAGATTTGCAAGAACTCCCGAGAAAGAAAATTGGAACTCGAAGCTGTGACTTTGCATTTATTCAACACAAATATTTAGTGCTCTCCTTATTTGCTGTGGTCAGTGATTCTCCATCAAATTAAAACTTTGAGTAGGAGACCAAAAGTGTCTGCTTTTGACATAGTGCTCTGCGATACTTTTTAATAATGTCATTTTATTTTGAAGGACAGAGGAATCCTTCCCAAATTTGGGGCAGACATAAAAATGGAAGGAATGGATAAAACCACAGACAAAGGCTGCAAGTCAACCATTTTCAGACAGAATGCAGGATAAAATAAAATAAAATAAAATGCCCTGCAGATCTCTGTCAGGGAATTGCGCAGCAACTATCCAAATGAAGTCTGAGAAGCTGACACAAACCTGTAGTTCTATATAAATAAATATATTTATTTCAAACAGCGTATAGAACACATGCATGCATGCATGCATGCATGCATACATACATACATACATACATACATACATACATACATATATACCGGTTCATACATGCTTACAGTATACTATATATGTGTGTTTGTGTGTGTGTGTGTAAATATATTTACTACTACACACACACAAACACACTTACACACTTACACAGTGTGCATACATATATGTATGTATATATCAGTAGTGGGTTGTTCCTGGTTCAGGCCAGTTTGCTGAATTTACTACTTTAGTTTGCCAAATGTACTACAGTACTACTACTACTACTACTACTACTACTACTACTACTACTACTACTCTCTTTCTCTCACACACACACTTACACACACATGTATGCATAGATATATGTATGTATATATCAGCAGTGGGTTGCTCCTGGTTCAGGCTAGTTTGCCGAGTTTACTACTTTAGTTTGCCAAATTTACTACTACACAAACACACATAAACACACACATAGGAGGGTGAGTCAAAACTAATGCCATAATAATAATAATAATAATAATAATAATAATAATAATAATAATTTATTAGATTTGTATGCCGCCCCTCTCCGAAGACATCTTCTTTATTCCGGGTGAAGTTTTTGATAAAAATACCTGAAATTTTCCCCAGTTATAAATGATTATATCATTCACGTTCTAAAATATTTTATTTCTTACTTTTCAGGTTGGAAAATTCAAAATGGCTGCCCCCTCAGAGTTGCGTCCCAAACAAAGAGCAGTGATTGAATTCCTTGTTGCTGAGAGGAAAACCCCTGTGAACATTCATAGATGATTACAAAAATGTGTTTGAGGACAATACTATAGATTATAGGCCCCATGAAAGAGAGTTTGAGAGGCAAACATTATTCCAGTGACGAGGAATGAAAACTGCAGTGAAGAGGTGGCTCAAAGAACAGTCAACAAAATTTTATGAGGGAGGGATACATGCTCTCATTCAAAGGTGGAACATTGCTATTGAGAGAAGCGGCAATTATGTTGAGAAGTATTATTATTATTATTATTATTATTATTATTATTATTATTATTATTATTATTATTAGTAGTAGTAGTAGTAGTAGTAGTAGTAGTAGTAGTATTTATTGGATTTGTATGCCACCCCTCTCCGTAGAATCGGGGCGGCTAACAACAATGATAAAAAACAACATGTAACAATCCAATTTAATAAAACAACTAAAAACCCTTATAAAAACCAAACATACACACAAATATACCATACATAACTTGTAATGGCCTAGGGGAAGGAACATCCTAACTCCCCCATGCCTGGTGACAAAGGTGGGTCTTAAGTAATTTGCAAAAGACAAGGAGGGTGGGGGCCGTTCTAATCTCTGGGGGGAGTTGATTCCAGAGGGCCAGGGCCATCACAGAGAAGGCTCTTCCCCTGGGGCCCACCAAATGACATTGGTTGATGGGACCTGGAGAAGGCCAACTCTGTGGGACCTTATTGGCCACTAGGATTTGTGCGGTAGAAGGCAGTTCCGGATGTATTCTGGCCCAATGCCATGTAGGGCTTTAAAGGTCATTACCAACACTTTGAATTGTGACCGGAAATCGGCAGCCAGTGCAGGCCGTGGAGTATTGCAGAAACGTGGGCGAATCTAGGAACCCCCCGATGGCTCTCGCGGCCGCATTCTGCATGATCTGAAGTTTCCGAACACTTTTCAAAGGTAGCCCCATGTAGAGAGCGTTGCAGTAATCGAACCTTGAGGTGATAAGGGCATGAGCGACTGTGAGCAATGACTCCCTGTCCAAATAGGGCAGCAACTGGTGCACCAGGCAAACCTGGGCAAACGCCCTCCTCGCCACAGCCGAAAGATGATGTTCCAATGTCAGCTGTGGATCAAGGAGGACGCCCAAGTTGCTGACCCTCTCTGAGGGGGTCAATTGTTCTCCCCCTAGGATAATGGACGGACAGTAGGGATGTGATCCACAGAGAACCAGCTTCATTTTGACGTATGCTATATGTTCCTGTGTGGTAATTAAATTATACCTGTCCTAAATAAAATGGCATTACTTTTTGACTCACCCTCATATATATCATGAGGTAAATTTCAAACCGAATACAGAAGACTCGCAAGAAAAAGGTGTGGAAAATGGGAAACTCCCCCTTTACAGCCACAGCAACCAATCACAGTGCAGATTGGCTCATGCAGCAGCCATACCTCTCCGATCAACCAACGGCAACTGTGTGTTCTGGCCCATTGTATGTTTTATTGTTCCAGCTATTAAATTTAATATCCCAAGAAATTCAACGGACATGCCTTGAATATCTCGCATTTTAGAAGAAGAGAAATTGAATGTTAAGGTCACAGAAAACTTGGCCTGGCAGTGTGATGTGATTGTAAAATAAGGGAGGAACAACTGTTGCATGCCTCAGCAACTATTTTGAGGTCACTGAAATTCATGGTTCCATTTTTTTTCTGCTGCACGAATCCCAGTGACCGATTAGGTCGCTCCGGTTCCCGTCAACTAAACAATGCTGGTTGGAGGGTCCCAGGGGAAGAGCCTTCTCTGTGGCGGCCCCAACTCTCTGGAACCAGCTCCCCCCAGAGATTAGAACTGCCCCTACCCTCCTTGCCTTTCGTAAACTCCTCAAAACCCACCTTTGTCATCAGGCATGGGGGAATTGAGACATCTCCCCCGGGCCTATACAATTTATGTATGGTATGTTTGTATGTATGTCTGTTTAATAATGGGGTTTTTAAAATATTTTAAATTGTAAATTATTAGATTTGTTATGAATTGTTTTATTGTGTTGTGAGCCGCCCCGAGTCTACGGAGAGGGGCGGCATACAAATCTAATAAATAAATAAAATAAATAAATAAATTTCAAGTCTGTTACAGATAGTCAACCATTGGCTTGGTAACTGTTTGAAATTTAATTTATGACCATTGAAGTTTCTTGGATGAGGAGCAAAATGTATTCCAAGAAAGACCAGAAAGTCCAGTTGCCTCTTGAAAAAATTGACTTATGACCGGATGAAAAAGGACCTTATATATATATTAAAAAAACCATATAACTCGATTTCAAAGTTCTGAGGAGATTCACCCCTCCCCATGTTGACATGACATGATCATATTTCAGACCCTTGAAAAAAAAATCACATTTATGATTGTTTACAACATTCTGCAGTCATATTGTGTGATTTATGATGCGTGGGGTTTTTTTTCTTTTATGGAAACCAATGTTTATTTTTGATTATTTATTTTATTAATTGTTTATTTTTCAGATTGCGATCCCGCTGTATAAAGCACTGGTGAGACCCCATTTGGAATACTGTGTCTAGCTCTGCAGACCTCACCTAAGAAAAGATATTAATCAAATTGAACGGGTCCAAAGACGGGCTACAAAAATGGTGGAAGGTTTTAAGCATAAAACGTATCAGGAAAGACTTCATGAACTCAATCTGTATAGTCTGGAGGACAGAAGGAAAAGGGAGGGACAGAATCAAAATGTTTAAATATGTTAAAGGGTTAAATAAGGTCCAGGAGGGAAGTGTTTTTAATAGGAAAGTGAACACAAGAACAAGGGGGCACAATCTGAGGTTGGTTGGGTGAAAGATCAGAAGCAAGTATTATTTTACTGAAAGAGTAGTAGATGTTTGGAACAAACTTCCAGCAGACGTGGTAGATAAATCCACAGTAACTGGATTTAAACATGCCTGGGATAAACATATATCCATCCTAAGATAAAATACAGGAAATAGTATAAGGGCAGACGACATGGACCCTGAGGTCTTTTTCTGCCGTCAATCTTCTATGTTTCTATTTCCAGCGAAAAACCACCGATCAGTGGATTTGCTTAACAACTGCTGTGCTTACTTAATGACTGCCAGATTTGTTGAACCGCCACTGTAAAAAAATAATAATGAAAAATCGGGTGCACTCACTTATTTAATGACCGCATTATTCTGGGCTCAGTTATGGTTGTAAGTCAAGGATGACCTAAAAAGTTCGCTCAGTTCATTGTTTTGTTTACCCCTTCAAATTGCTCACTTCCATCTTCTCAGAGGTTTGGCAAATAAAACTTTGAACTAAAATACCTTAAGGGGAAAAAAAATTGAATTCAAGTAGGGATGAAACTGGAATCTTATTTACTGTAGCGTTGATTTGTGGAATGGCATCTAACCTTTCTTGAGAAAGAGAGAAAAAAAAACCCATACTCTATCTAGTTTCTCCTAGAAATAGTGGTCATGAACAATGTATGAAATAAAGAAAATTAAAGATGTCTGAAATTTTCAAACACTGGACCCTGTAAGGGGCAGATACTTCCACAGAAGTGTTTTATTTCCCATAGTTTTATTTAAATCAATGTTAATTTCAAAATGGTTTGACGCTCTGTGAATGAACCTCTGTTTTCATCAAAGTCCTTGACAAAGACACCAGAATTCTGGCTTCGATTCATATAATATATCAACCTCCGGGACCGCCTTCTGCCGCACAAATCCCAGCGACTGATTAGGTCCCACAGAGTTGGCCTTCTCCAGGTCCCGTCGACTATACAATGTCGTTTGGCGGGTCCCAGGGGAAGAGCCTTCTTTCTGGCGGCCCCGACTCTCTGGAAACAGCTCCCCCTGGAGATTAGAACTGCCCCCACCCTCCTTGCCTTCCGTAAACTCCTTAAAACCCACCTTTGCCGCCAGGCATGGGGGAATTGAGATATGGCCTATACAATTTATGTATGGTATGTTTGTATGTATGTTTGATTAATAATGGGGATTTTTAAATGTTTCTTAAATTATTAGATTTGTTATGAATTGTTCTATTGCTGTTGTGAGCCACCCCGAGTCTACGGAGAGGGGAGGAATACAAATCTAATTAACTAATTAATAAATTAAGTAAGTAAATAAATAAGTAAGTAAGTAAGTAAGTAAGTAAGTATGTAAGTAAGTAAGTAAGTAAACAAACAAACAAACAAACAAACAAACAAACCTTAATGGATTATATTGGTACCTTCAAACTATACTTGCTGAACGCATGGAAAAGATAAAAACAGGGTAATTACGAAAGGAAGGACTAGAAGTGACATGATAGCAATGTTCAATTTGAGGGGCTGAGACAAAGAGGAGGAGGTCAGCCTGTTTGCCAAAGTACCAGAAGGCAGGACAAGAAGTAATGGATGGAAATTAATCAAGGGTAGAAGCTCCAGACATTGTGGGTGTCCCATCACTGGATGTTTTTAAGAAGAGGTTACACAAACAATGAAAGAGATCAATCAGAATATTACAAAGTTTGGAGTAGATGGTCTATCTCAGTGAAGATTTTTTGGTTCGCGTCTCAAAAGTGCCCAAGAATATTTGTTTGTTTGTTTGTTTGTTTATTCCTATACAAATGGAAAGTTAAAAAGAATAAAAACATGTAGTAGTAAATATCAGGGAAATGATAGAAGAAAAGATATGAGAATAGAATACGTCAATGCAGAGTAGAGGAAAAGATGTATGAATGGGAGAAAAGATATGTAAAATATAGGAGAGACAATTGGACAGGGGATAGAAGGCACTATAGTGCACTTATGCTCACCCCTTACTGACCTCTAAGGAACCTGGTGAAGTCAATTGTGGATAGTCTAAGGGGAAAATGTTGGGGGTTGGGGGTTGATACCATGGAGTCCGGTAATGAGTTCCACGCTTCGACAACTCGGTTGTTAAAGTCATATTTTTTACAGTCAAGTTTGGAGCGGTTGATATTAAGTTTGAATCTGTTGTGTGCTCTTGTGTTATTGCGGTTGAAGCTGAAGTAGTTGTTGACAGGCAGGATGTTGCAGCATATGATCTTGTGGGCAATACTTAGATCATGTTTAAGGCGTCGTAGTTCTAGGCTTTCTAGGCCCAGGATTGTTAGTCTATTTTCGTAGGGTATTCTGTTTCGAGTGGAGGAGTGAAGGGCTCTTCTGGTGAAGTATCGTTGGATATTTTCGAGGGTGTTGATGTCCAAAATGCGGTGTGGGTTCCAGACAGATGAGCTGTATTCGAGGATGGGTCTGGCGAAAGTTTTGTAAGCTCTGGTGAGTCGTGTGAGAATGCTGGAGCAGAAGCTACGTAGGATCAGGTTGATAATCCTAGAAGTCTTTTTGGCGATATTGTTGCAGTGGGCTTTGGCACTTAAGTCATTTGATATTAGTATTCCAAGGTCTTTTACTGAGTGAGGGTTGTTTGTGAGATTTTGTTTATTTAGTTTGTATATGAGGTTTGGATTCTTTTTGCCGATGTGGAGAACAGAGCATTTGCTAGATGACATTTGAAGTTGCCAAGTGTTAGACCTATCTGAGACAAAGTCAAGGTCTTTTTGGAGAATAGCTGTGTTGTCTGTGCTATTGAAGAGTTTTACATCGTCGGCGAAAAGAACACAGTCTTACTGAACATATCTTACTGAAGTGCACAAAATCGACAGAGTCTGTACCACCTGAGAATTTCTTGACCATTTCGAGATTGAAGGCAAGACTTTTCTCAACTGTCTAGTGACAGGAGACGAAACTTGGGCTTATCACCCTACTCCAGAGAGCCAACGTCAATCAATGCAGTGGTGCCAGACCCATTCTCCTTCAGCCCCCAAATTCAAAACTCAGCAATTAATACCACTCTACTACGCCCTTGTCAAACCAGACCTGGAGTACTGTGTTCAGTTCTGGTCACCACACTTCAAAAAAGATGTTGAAACTCTGGAGAAGGTGCAGAAAAGAGCAACCAAAATGATCAGGGGTCTAGAAACCAAGACTTACGAAGAGAGACTGAGGCAACTGGGCATGGATAGCCTAGAGAAAAGGAGGGCCAGAGCGGACATGATAGCAGTCTACAGGTATACGAGGGGATGTCACAGAGAGGAGGGGATCACTTTATTCTCCAGGGCACCAGAGGGCCGGACGAGGAACAATGGCTGGAAGCTGACCAAGGAGAGATTCAACATGGAGATAAGGAGGAACTTCCTGACGGTCAGAGCGATTAACCGATGGAACAACTTACCAGCGGACGTTGTGAACTCCAACACTCTGGACATTTTTAAGAGAAGATTGAACTGCCACTTGACTGGTGTGCTATATGGTCCCTTTCAACTCTAACAATAAATAGATAGATAGATAGATAGATAGATAGATAGATAGATAGATAGATAGATAGATAGATGGATGGATGGATGGATGGATGGATGGATGGATGGATGGATGGATGGATGGATGGATAGACAGACAGACAGACAGACAGACAGACAGACAGACAGACAGACAGACAGACAGACAGACAGACAGACAGACAGACAGACAGACCTTCACCACAATGGTAATTGATGATCTATTCACCACTGTCACTGCTCATTCTTTTTTGCTTGCTTCATGCTACATGATAATAATACCAACTTCCCTTGCAAACATTCCCCACAAGAGGAATGCCTTGCAACCTTACGTTCTGGATAACCTTCATATGATTCACCGTCTCTGGGTGATTGTCCCAAAGTCACCCAGCCATCATTCCTGCCTAAGGCAGGCCTAGAATTCACTTCTTCCTGGTTTCTATCCTGGTGACTTAACCCCCAGGCCAAATTGACTCCCTAAATATATTTTCTTTTACCCATCAATTTCTCTGCACAATACAACCCTGAAAAACTCACACTGCATCTCATTGGTCAGGTGTATTGTGAGGAAGGGAAAGGGTTAATGTTAAGAAAGTTGGAAAGTGAAGCATAAAACTTTATTAGTGAATTCTTTAAACCAGGGGTTTGTGAGAGCTGCATAAATCTCTTTTTTTATCCACAGAATTCAATAATGAAGGACCAAGTGTCCTTTATCCAGGTAAGACCGATCTGGGAATATCCATCTGCTCATTGTTAATTATGCCTTAAAAATAGTTCTGTTTCTTTCCCACCTTAGAAATGTCACATTACTTGTTTGTTCCACTTCAACGTGGCAATTTGATAATAAACTTTTGGGAGTTTATTATCAAATTTTATTATCAAATGGAATCATTTTCTTAATGGAAAAAAAATGACGAGCCATCCTCAGCCATTAGAATCATAGAAAAAACCCTGGACACACATACAACCTGGGAGAAACCCCTCTTAGCAGTAGTGACTGTGAAAGAGACCTCGGAGTCTTGGTGGACAATCAAGTAAACATGAGCCAACAATGTGCAGCAGCAGCTAAAAAAGCCAACACAATCCTAAGCTGCATCAACAGGGGAATACACTGCAAGAACAGGGAAGTCTTAATACCACTCTACTACGCCACACCTGGAGTACTGTATACAGTTCTGGTCACCACAGTTCAAAAGAGACATTGGAACTCTGGAGAAGGTGCAAAAAAGAGTAACCAAAATGATTAAGGGATTGGAAACCAAGACTTACAAAGAGAGACTGAGGGAACTGGGAATGGATAGCCTAGAGAAAAGGAGGGCCAGAGCGGACATGATAGCACTCTACAAGTATACGAGGGGATGTCACAGAGAGGAGGGGATCACTTTATTCTTCAGGGCACCAGAGGGCCGGACGAGGAACAACGGCTGGAAGCTGACCAAGGAGAGATTCAACATGGAGATAAGGAGGAACTTTCTGATGGTCAGAGCGATCAACCGATGGAACAACCTACCAGCGGACGTTGTGAACTGCAACACTCTGGACATTTTTAAGAGAAGATTGAACTACCACTTGACTGGTGTACTATAGGGTTCCTGCTTGGACAGGGGGTTGAACTCGATGGCCTTCATGGTCCCTTTCAACTCTAACAATAAAATAAATAAATAAATTAGAGGGAGGGATGGGACCTTGGAGGTCATCCAGTCCAACCTCCTGCCCAAGCCAGGAATCCTTTTTCTCATTCCAATCAAATTGCTGTCTTATCTATTTTGGAAAACCTCCAGTAATGGAGCACCCACAAACCCTGGAAGCAAACTATTTAGAAGAACACAGTAACAGAGTTAGTAGGGGACCTCAGAGGTCTTGTAGTCTAGTCTCCTGCTCAAGCAGGAGGCCCCATATACTGTTGTGTATACTCTTGTTCAGTTTGGGGATGTTTCAGATTCTGATTCAGAAAGTGATTATGAATTAGTGGTAGAGCCTGATTTAGAGGCAGAAGAAGTAGGAGACCAACCACAGGACGTTTCTATGCGTTCAGATTCAAGTGAAGGAGAAGCAGATGCTAGATGGGTAAATCCTTATTCCAGGTGCTTTCAGAGGTGAAGAGAGCAAGTGTCAGAAAGAAATATTAAGGAGAGTGTTGTGGTTAGCTCTGGCCCTGCTCCTGCCCCAAGGACTGTGGATGTGGGGGAGTCATCCACATGCTGCAGGCCTATTTTGCCCCCTCCGGTGGAATCTGCTAATGAAGGCTCCTCTGACCAAGAAGACATGAGTGACAGGGAGGAGGAGAGTGTGGCAGACAGCTCAGAAGGAGATCAATTATCGAGCTCCTCCTTGGATTCAGAACAAGAGTTAATGATACAGCCACGCATGCGGAGAGCGATGCATAGGCAACAAGAACCGAGAGATTATTATCAAAGAAAATGAGGCCACCTGTGGTTGGGTGGGCTGTGGTGATTAATGAGGCTGCTATAAAGAGCAGCCTGTGGGTTTGGCCATTGTGGAGGATTATCTGATCCTTGTGTTTCGTGTCTGCTTTACTGACTTTGACCTTTTGTGTGCTGATTTTTCCCCGCTTTGAAACTAAACCAGAGCAAAGTGTGTTTCACTTTGTGAAAGAGGAAGGACTGTGAATTGCCTCACAGCTGCAAGCTAAGTATCACAGAACTGATAAGGGACTTGTACAAATTACGAGTTTGTTTGGAGACAGTGCTCTTTGCTATACCAAAAGAGGGCTTGGTTTAAGTGAATTTTCATTATAAAGAACATTGTTTTGAATTTTCAAACGTGTGTGTGTCTGAAATTTGTACCTGTGAATTTTTGGGAGGAGTGTACCAGAGAGCTCGACAGAACAGAGAGGAATGGGTTAATTAATTAAGTAATTAATTCATCACGTCCGCGTGTCAGAGGAAGAGAAGAGTTGAGTCGTCAATCTGCTATTAAGAAATATGGAGGTTTTTCCAAGCGGCTCTGAATGTAAGCTATGCCTTGTGTGCTTTTAATCGCAGTTTTTATGACTCTGGGCTAACTCTGACTAGCCATAAATCTTAGAATGACTTGTGGAATGTTTTAATGGTTTTGATGTTTGCCTTGCATACCAAAGTTTAAGATAAGAGATTGGCATTGTGTGCCGAGATGATTCAGTGTGGGACAAAGGAAAGAAAAATAAAGATGTTGTGGTGTTTTTCAAATATATGCATTTAGAAATCCTTTATTCCAATTAACAGTGGCCTTAGCCAGAGATCAGAACATATACCAGTGATGGTGAACCTATGGCAGTTGCCCTAGCTCAGCTCCAATGTGTATATGTGTGGTGGCCAGCTGATTGTTGGCTCACACAAGAGGCTCTGGGAGGGCGTTTCTAACTTCCAGAGGGGGGATCTGGGAGGGTGTTTTTACCCTCCCCAGCTCCAGGGAAGCCTTTGGTGCCTGGGGTGTGTGAAACCTACTGGGCCCATCAGAAGTTGTGAAACAGTCCGTTTCCAGCCTCAAGAGGGACTCCAGGTGGCGAAAGAAGCTGTTTTCACACAGCTTCCTTCGCCACCCGGAGGAACAGAGAAGAGAAGAGAAAAGAAGAGAAGAGAACAGAGAATGGAATGGAATGGAATGGAATAGAAAAGTTTCTCAAGTTTGTTTCCTCCACTCGAAACAGAATACCCTATGAGACTAGACTTTCAATCCTGGGCCTAGAAAGTATAGAACTAAGACGCCTTAAACAAGATCTAAGTATTGCCCACAAGATCATATGCTGCAACATCCTGCCCATTGGCGACTACTTCAGCTTCAACCACAACAACACAAGAGCACACAACAGATTGAAACTTAATATTAACCGCTCCAAACTTGACTGTAAAAAATATGACTTCAGTAACTGAGTTGTCGAAGCGTGGAACTCATTACCGGACTCCATAGTGTCATCCCCAAACCCCCAACACTTTACCCTTAGATTATCTACGGTTGACCTATCCAGATTCCTAAGAGGTCAGTAAGGGGCGAGTACAAGTGCACTAGAGTGCCTTCCGTCCCCTGTCCTATTGCTCTCCTATATCTCCTATACCTTTCTTCTATTCCTATATCTCTTCCTCTATTCTTTCATTGATATGTTCTATTCCTATATCTTCTCTTCTCTTCTTTCTTAGATATATTTTACTATGAGTATCTCCTCTATAAACTTCATCGTGTATTTTACTATGTGTATATAGATATATACCCACTAAAACCCTCATTGTGTATTGGACAAAATAAATAAATAAATAAAATAAAGAATCATAAGGTTCATCAAGAAGGAAGAAAGGAAGGAGGGAAAGGAGGGAGGGAGGAAGAAAGAAAGAAAGAAAGAAAGAAAGAAAGAAAGAAAGAAAGAAAGAAAGAGGAAGGGAGGACCACAAACCTGGCTGCCACTAGAAAAGGCTTCAGGGGATGCTTTGAAATAGCACTGCAAAGGCTTGAATGGACCTCAGAGGTCATCTAGTCCAATCCCCTGCTCCCTGACAAAATAGACTTGTAAATTGGCCGCACCCACTCAGTCACGTGACCACCTGGCCACACCCAGACACCTACCCACCTGGCCATGCCCACCTGAAGCCACACCCACCTGACCTCCTAGCCACACCTGCAAAATAAGCCACGCCACAGGACAGGTAGGGGGGGAATTCACATTTCCCCCCTCCCCTTACCCACCCACCCCTATGCATTTGTGCAGGGTTTTTTTCTCTCTCCCTAACTGCATTAGATTTGCAAGTGTGATAATTAGAGCTGTCGGTGGTGAATCCCTTACCCCTGCTAAAAATACCAGCTGAGATGGTGTGACAAAGGCCTCCCTGGATCTCTCACTTTGGGTGGTGACGGAGCAGCCCAGGGAAAGCTGCGAACACAAGATGAAAAGAAAGGCACAGGGAGGAGGAGGAGGGGGGAGAGTAGGAGGTGTCATTTACTAAACTTGTTTCTGTGAGATTCTTCTCCTTAAAACCCCTGACCTCTTTAGAAGAAGAACCAGGGAAGAGAGCGGTTACAATTATACGCCTTCAATCAAGCTGCAGCTTGAAATGGGATTTTAGTGGTCCATCCAAGAGTTAAATTCTCTGTGGAGTGAAAGGGAGGGGTTTATTTATTTATTTATTTATTTATTTATTTATTTATTTATTTATTTATTTATTTATTTATTTATTTATTTATTTATTTATTTATTTATTTATTTATTCTTTGTCCAATATACAATACATATGGAAAGAAATAGACATTAAGTAGTATATATAGGGATAGTAAGTAAAAAAGAAGAGGAGTGGATGAGAGGGAGAGAATATATAGGATATATGAGAAAAGGAAAGGTAATTGGACAGGGGACGTTAGGCACATCAGTGCACTTATGTACGCCCCTTACTGGCCTCTTAGGAACCTGGAGAGGTCAATTGTGGAGAGTCTAAGGGAGAAATGTTGGGGGTTGGGAGTAGACACTATAGAGTCCGGTAATGAGTTCCACGCGTCGACGACTCGATTGTTAAAGTCATATTTTTTACAGTCAAGTTTGGAGCGGTTAATATTAAGTTTGAATCTGTTGCATGCTCTTGTGTTGTTGCGGTTGAAGGTGAAGTAGTCGTTGACCGGAAGGACATTGCAGCATATGATCTTGTGGGCAATACTCAAATTGTGTTTTAGGCGCCGTAGTTCTAGGCTTTCTAGGCCCAGGATTGTTAGTCTATTTTCGTAGGATATTCTGTTTCGAGTGGAGGAGTGAAGGGCTCTTCTGGTGAAATATCTTTGGACGTTTTCGATAGTGTTGATGTGTGAAATGTGGTGTGGGTTCCAGACAGATGAGCTGTATTCGAGGATGGGTCTGGCATAAGTTTTGTAGGGTTGGAGGAGAGGAGGGGAGGGGAGAAAGGTCTAGGGAAGAGGAGAAGGAAGGAGAGAGAAGGAGGGAAGGGAAAGGAGAGTGGGAATGGGAGGAGAGGAGTGGGGGAGAGAATAAGAGAGGGAAGGAGAGAAGGGAAAGGAGAGAAGAGATGGGAAGAGAGGAGGAGAGAGGGAAGCAGAGGGAAGGAGAAAAGGGAAAGGAGAGAAGGGATGGAAGGAGATATCCTTTTTGCACCATGGTGACCAAAACTGAATACATTACTCCAAGTATGGCCTTACCAAGGCCTTATAAATAGTGATGGGCGAACCCAACGGTGGTCGGGTTCAGCAAGTTCGGACGAACTTTACGCAAAATTCGGCTGAACCCGAACCCAAACAGGGAATACCACCAAGAGATTCCGGGGGCGGAGCTTTGACGTCATGTCAAAAGTCAAAAAGAGGGCGGGTAAAATATTTACTGACCCCTCGCATCCTGGACACAAATTGTTTCAACTCCTACCCTCAAAACGTCGCTACAGAGTACTGCACACCAAGACAATTAGACACAAGAACAGTTTTTTCCCGAACGCCATCACTCTACTAAACAAATAATTCCCTCAAAACTGTCAGACTTTCTACTAAATCTGCACTTCTATTCTACTAGTTTTTCTCATCATTCCTATCACCCATTTCCTCCCATGTTGACTGTATGACTGTAACTTGTTGCGTATATCCTAAGATTTTTATTAATATTGCTTCTTCATTGCTTATTTGACCCCTATTACAATCATTAAGTGTTGTATCACATGATTCTTGACAAATGTATATTTTATTTTATGTACGTTGAGAGCATATGCACCAAGACAAATTCCTTGTGTGTCCAATCACACTTGGCCAATAAAATTCTATTCTATTCTTCTATTCTACGTATACTGGCAGGTTGCTAAGGACGCCAAGGTGATCACTTCCTGGATTCCATGGAATCCAGGAAGTGATCACCTTGGCGTCCTTAGCAACCTGCCGGTGACATCAAGGCTCCACCCATGGAATCTCTTCGTGGGAGGGATTCCCCAGTTCTTTCAAAAGGCGGTCCTCACGTAAAAATAAACACGTTTATTTTTACGTGAAAGGACCGCCCTTTGCTTGCAGCGCCACTGCGGTGTCCTTTTTCGTAAAAATAACAATGTTTATTTTTACGTGAAGACCTCCCTTTGAAGGAGCTGGGGAATCCCTCCCACGAAGAGGTTCCAGGGGTGGAGCCTTGACGTCATTCGCAGGTTGCTAAGGATGCCAAGGTGATCACTTCCTGCATTCCATGGAATCCAGCAAGTGATCACCTTGGCGTCCTTAGCAACCTGCCAGTGACGTCAAAGCTCCGAATGCCGAACATGACCCCGAACTTTGCCCGAAGTTTCAAAAAAATTCAGGTTCGTGTTCGGCATACCGAACACCACAAAATCCGGTACAGACCCGAATTGTGCGGGTTCGGTTCGCCCATCACTACTTATAAAGTGGTATTAATTCGATCCCTCTGTTGATGCAGCCTAGAACTGTGTTGGCTTTTTTGGCAGCTGCTGCACACGGCTGGCTCCTGTTTAAATGGTTGTCCACTAGGACTCCAAGATCCCTCTCGCAGTTACTACTGTTGAGCAATGTACCACATATATTGTACGTGTGCATTTTCTTTTTCTTGCTTAAGTATAGAACCTGACTTTTTTCCCCATTGAGTTTCGCTTTGTTTGATAGCGCCCGAAGTTCAAGTCTGAAACAGAACAATGCTTCATAAAACAAACGTCTATTTATTCAGACAGCAAAGGAACACGGTTGCGTTGATTAATTTCATCTGCTACTGTCGTCTTCCGTGATAGTCTGTTTTATTTGACATTTTCACCACTCTGAAATGTCCCACGAATGGAAGTCAGAGGAGCCTTGAAGGCAAAAATAAAAGATATCCAGTTTTGTTGCCTTTCATTAAAGTAGGAGATGTCACCTGTTGAACTTGCTTGTGTAGGATCACCGCCCAAAGACACCTGGCCTCCTTAGAGAAACTGGAATGAGACTGGATACAATTGTACGCCTTCAAGCTGCAGTGTGAAAGAGGAATTTATTTATTATTATTTATTTATTTAAATAATAATTTAAATAAGGGTTTTAAAAATGTTTTTGCTTTTAACATTGGATGTGTATATTGTATTACTGTTGTGAGCCTCTCCGAGTCCTTGGAGAGAGGCGGCATACAAATCTAAATAATAATAATAATAATAATAATAATAATAATAATAATAATAATTATAATTATTATTATTATTATTATTATTAGTAGTAGTAGTAGTAGTAGTAGTATTACTATTACTATTACTATTACTATTATTAGTATTATGTCAGTACAACACAGCAAACGAGATCACTATGCTAGATTTCGTATTTCATCACCAGTCAGGTGCTTCCCAAGCACCTAGGACTGCGTGATGTAGCAGCGAATTATGTTTGCCGATCCCAGTAAAGCGGCCTTTTGCAATTGACAGATGGAGATTTTGTCAATTCCGATGGTTTTCAAATGTCCGATGAGATCCTTTGGCCCTGCGCCCAGTGTGCCAAGTACCACTGGGACCACTTTCACTGGCTTATGCCAGAGTCGTTGCAGCTCGATTTTTATGATCATTTTTATTAATATTTATTATTTATTATTTATATTATTATTGTTGTTGTTGTTGTTGTTGTTGTTGTTGTTGTTGTTGTTGAATAGTGCCTGGAGACCTATTGGCAACCAATGCAGCTCAAAGAGTGATGTTGTGATGTGGGCAGATCTTGAGAGCCCCACTATAGCTCGCGCGGCTGCATTTAGCACAATTTGCAGTCTCCGAACACTTTTCAAAGGCAGCCCCTGTTTGATGGTCTGCTTGATGAATAAGCATGGGTGAAGCTTCAAAGAAGTGCTTTCTTTGGCGTGAAGGACCCCTTCAAACATGCTTCATACAACAACGTCTTCAGACAGCCAAGGAACATGAGTGCATCGATTCACTTTGTCTGCTACTGTCATCTTCAGTGATGGACTGTCTTAACAGGCAGTTTCACAGCTGCTGAAAAGTCCCACTTCTATGTAATGAAACAGTCAGAGAATATCAGGAAGATCAATTTTGTTTTCTGAAGTTTTATTGAGAGCGTAAGAACCTAAGAAGAGCCATGCAGAATTGGGCCAAAGCCCATCTAGTCCACCATTCTGTGTCACACAGTGTCCCACCAATTGTCCATGGGGATCTTGAGCAGAAAGAGAAGGCAAGATGAATTCCCTTGACCCCCAACAAATGGGACCCAAGGGAATCCTGCCTGCCTCAACCAACATAGAGGCAGCACTTGGATATCTGTTTCAATAACTACCATGGATACACGTGGCATCTATGAATCTGTCTAATCCTGCCTTGAAGCTATCGAGGCTGACAGCTGCCATGACTTCTTCTGGAAGGAAATTCCATCAACCAAGGACCTTCTGGGTGAAGAAATATTTCCCTTGATTTGTCCTCTCTTACCTATGAGCTTTAGGGAGGGCCCCCTCGTCCTAGCCTTGTGTGATAGAGGAAATAATTATTTTTCTCTATCCACCTTTTCTATCCCATGCATGATTTTAGACACTTCGATCAAGTCACCCCTTAAACACCGTCTTTCAAGGCTGAAGAAACCAAGGCGTTGCAACCTGGTTTCATAAGGGAGGGGCTCCATTTCCTTGATCATTCTTGTTGCCCTGTTTTGCACCTTTTCCAGTTCCATTATTTATTTTATTTATTTATTTATTGGATTAGTATGCCGCCCCTCTCCGGAGACTTGGGGCGGCTAACAGCAATAATAAGACAGCGTATAACAATAATAATAATAATTATATCCACCTTGAGGTGCGGTGACCAGAACTGTACACAGTATTCCAAATGAGGAGAACTGTGATGATTCAGAATAACAAAATAGCAGAGTTGGAAGGGACCTTGGAGGTCTTCTAGTCCAACCCCCTGCCTAGGCAGGAAACTCTACACCACTTCAGATTACAGATTATTACAGTTGGAAGGGACCTTGTAGGTCATCTAGTCCAACCCTCAGCTCAAGCCCCATATCATTTTAGACAAAAGGCAGTCCAGTCTCCCTTTGAAAGTCTCAAGTATTGGAGCCCTCACAACCTCTGTAAACAAGCTGTTCCATTGGTTGATCGCTCTCACCATTACAAAGTTTCTCCTTATTTCCAGGTTGAATCTCTCCTTGGTCAGCGTCCACTTGTTATTCCTCGTCTGGCCTTCTGGTGCTTTGGAAAACAGCCTGACCCACTTCTCTCTGTGGCAGCCCCTCAAATATTGAAAGACTGCTGTCATGTCTCCCCTGGTCCTTCTCTTTACTAGACTGGCCAAACTCAGCATGCCAAGGACCACTGGGACCACTTTCACTGGCTTATGCCAGAGTCGTTGCAGCTCGATTTTTAGATCTTCGTATTTCACTAATTTCTCTAGCTGCTTCTCCTCAATTCTGCTGTCTCCTGGGATTGCGATGTCGATGATCCACACTTTCTTTTTCTCCACAATCACAATGTCTGGTGTGTTATGCTTCAGAATTCGGTCAGTCGGAAGTCGGAAGTCCCACAGTAGTTTTGCTTGCTCATTTTCGACCACTTTTTCGGGCTTATGATCCCACCAGTTCTTTGCCACTGGTAAATGGTAGTTCCAGCACAAGTTCCAGTGGATCATCTGTGCCACAGCATCATGTCTATGCTTGTAGTCAGTCTGTGCGATCTTTTTGCAGCAGCTGAGTATGTGATCAATTGTTTCATCTGTTTCTTTACAGAGTCTGCACTTTGGATCGTCTGTTGATTTTTCAATTCTGGCTTTGAAAGCATTTGTTCTAATGGCCTGTTCTTGTGCCGCCAGTATTAGTCCTTCTGTCTCCTTCTTGAGTATTCCACTTGTAATAATAATAATAATAATAATAATAATAATAATAATAATAATAATAATAATAATAATAATTATTATTATTATTATTATTATTATTATTATTATTATTATTTATTAGATTTGTATGCCCGCCCCTCTCCGAGGACTCAGACCGGCTGTATGTAAGGCATGACCAGGTCTTTTCTTTATCCACTTTGCCTTCAATCTTCTCCAAGAACTGGCCATGCAATGCTTTGTTCCGCCAATTGTCCATATGACATTGAGTTACAGTTTTTCTGTACTGGTCCTTAGTTTGCTTCACCCTGAGAAGTTTCCTATTGTCGACCTCCATCAACGCTGACTCTTTGCTCTCCTTCACATAGCCAGCTAATGCATGCTTCTCTTCTTCCAGTGTCTGCTTCATTATTATTATTATTATTATTATTATTATTATTATTATTATTATTATTATTAAATTCAAAGTGTTGGTTATGACCTTTAAAGCCCTACATGGCATTGGACCAGAGTACCTCCGGAACCCCCTGCTACCGCACGAATCCCAGCGACCGATAAGGTCCCACAGAGTTGGCCTTCTCTGGGTCCCGTCGACTAAACAATGTTGTTTGGCGGGCCCCAGAGGAAGAGCCTTCTTTGTGGTGGCCCCAGGCCTCTGGAATCAACTCCCCCTGGAGATTAGAATTGCCCCCACCCTCCTTGTCTTTTGCAAGCTACTCAAGACTCACTTATACCGTCAGGCATGGGGCAGTTGAGACACCTTTCCCCCAGGCTCTTTTATACTTCGTTTTATGTTTGGTATGAATGTGTTGTTTGGTTTTTTTAAATAATGATAGGGTTTTATATGTTTTTCAATATTAGATTTGTTTTACTATAATATTGTTTTTATTATTGTTGTGAGCTGCTCTGAGTCTTCGGAGAGGGGTGGCATACAAATCTAATAAATTATTATTATTATTATTATTATTATTATTATTATTATTATTATTAATCGGATTTGTATGCCGCCCCTCTCTGCAGACTCGGGGCGGCTATCAACAGTGGTAAAACAACATGAACAATCCAATTAATAAAAACAACTAAAAAAACCCTTATTATAAAAAACCAAACATACACACAAACATACCATGCATAGCTTGTAATAGCCTAGGGGGAAAAGATAACTTAACTCCCCCATGCCTGGCGATAAAGGTGGGTCTTAAGTAATTTGCAAAAGACAAGGAGGGTGGGGGCCATTCTAATCTCTGGGGGGAGTTGGTTCCAGAGGGCCGGGGCCGCCACAGAGAAGGCTCTTCCCCTGGGGCCTGCCAAACGACATTGTTTGATCGATGGGACCCGGAGAAGGCCAACTCTGTGGGACCTTATCGGCCGCTGGGATTCGTGCGGTAGAAGGCGGTTCTGGATGTATTCTGGCCCAATGCCATGTAGGGCTTTCTTTCTTTCTTTCTTTCTTTCTTTCTTTCTTTCTTTCTTTCTTTCTTTCTTTCTTTCTTTCTTTCTTTATGTATTTATGTATGTATGTATGTATGTGTGTGTGTGTGTGTGTGTGTGTGTGTTTGTTTGTTTGTTTGTTTGTTTGTTTGTTAGACTTGTATACGTCACCTGTATCTCAAGGCAAGCTGTGTTGCCCATCAATAAAAGTGATAGAGCAGTGAAATAATGTTAAAAGACTGAAGCCTGCATTAATACGGTTTAGCTGCCAGACACATGTTGTTCACTCCTGGACATCCCTTCTGGAGAAAAGCAGAGCAGAATCGATGGCTGTCAGTTCGCTGGCAGTAGACCAAGGACCATGGTGGATAATCATGCCATTTGATCCTTCCCAGACATGGTTGCCTCTCACAGGAGCTTCTGGCAACACGAACCGAACTCTGATTCCAGGAGGTTCCTTTGCTACAGCTTGTAAGTTGTAATGAGCCCGTTTCAGCGAGACGAGACGGGGAATCTGAGTCAGCATAAGGCTGCAGCTGAAATCTTCTTAAAAGGGCAGCGACATCTAAATCAAAGGAAAAGGTGGGGCAAGTTCGGTAGGAGATAGCAAATGAGGTAGGGAAGATAAATTTTGGATAGTACCGTTCTTATTCGTTAGAGGTTACTTACTTTTTCTACGGAAGATCATGGCAATGCCTGCTGCCCCAAAAGGATTCAGAGATTCACAAGAATTAGCAGATTGGATGTAGATAAGGAAGCCACAGAATTTATTATAAAGTAATAAAGTATTATAGAGTATGGATGAAATTTTATGATTGTATAGAGAAGGAATACACATAAAAGTTGAATTGAATTAGAATAATTACAAAAAAGAAAAATAGTGAATCTCTCTCTATCTTTCTAACTATCTATCTATCTCCAACTATATCTATCTATTTATCTGTCTGTCTGTCTGTCTGTCTGTTTGTCTTATCTATCTCTATCCATCCATCCACCCAACCCACCCACACAATAGTAAGTACAGAAGAAATTCAAAGAAAATTAAATTAATAATAGTATTAATAAGTTATTAGAACCATAGAATCATGGAATCATGGAATCATGGAATCATAGAATCATAGAATCATAGAATGAGTTGGAAGGGACCTCTAGGGTCATCGGGTCCAACCCCCTGCTCAATGCAGGATTCATCAAACCATCTCAGAAAGATGACTGTCCAGTCTCTGTTTGAAGACCTCCAGTGCAGGCGAGCCCACCATCTCCTGTGGCAAGCTTTTCCACTGGTTTATCAACCTTACTGTCAGAAAGTTTTTTTCTGATATTTAATCTAAATCTACTCCTTTGCAGTTTCATTCCATTGTTTCTAGTCCTTCCATGTGCTAATGAGAACAATGCTGATCCCTCTGCTCTGTGACAGCCCTTCAGATATTTGTAGACAACTATCCAGTCTCCTTTCAGTCTTCTCCTTTGCAGACTAAACATCCCTAGATCCTTTAACCGTTCCTCATAGGACGTGGTTTCCAGACCACTCACCATCCTTGTAACTCTCCTTTGAACTTGCTCTAGTCTATCAATGTCCTTTTTAAATTGGGGCCCCCAGAACTGAACACAATATTCCAAGTGTGGTCGTACCAAAGTACTGTAGAGCATGAGCGAAATTCTATGCTCCTCTTGATGCATCACAGGATTGTGTTTGCCTTTTTTGCAGCTGCTGATTTTTTTGCAATTAGCATTATCGAAATTTTATTTATCCATCTATCCCTCCCTCCATCCCTCCCTCCATTTATTATTTTATTTTTATTTATTTATTTATTTTATTTATTTATTTTTATTTATTTATTTTTATTTTTATTTATTGTTAGAGTTGAAAGGGACCATGAAGGCCATCAAGTTCAACCCCCTGCCCAAGCAGGAACCCTATAGTACACCAGTCAAGTGGTAGTTCAATCTTCTCTTTAAAATGTCCAGAGTATTGGAGTTCACAACGTCTGCTGGTAGGTTGTTCCATTGGTTGATTGCTCTGACCATCAGGAAGTTCCTCCTTATCTCCATGTTAAATCTCTCCTTGGTCAGCTTCCAGCCGTTGCTCCTCCTCCAGCCCTCTGGTGCCCTGGAGAATAAAGTGATCCCCTCCTCTCTGTGACATCCCCTCATATAGTTGTAGACTGCTATCATGTCCGCTCTGGCCCTCCTTTTCTCTAGGGTATCCATGCCCAGTTCCCTCAGTCTCTCTTCGTAAGTCTTGGTTTCCAATCCCTTAATCATCTTGGTTGCTCTTTTTTGCACCTTCTCCAGAGATTCAATGTCTCTTTTGAAGTGTGGTTCATTCATTCGTTCGTTCATTCGTTCGTTCGTTCATTCGTTCATTCGTTCATTCGTTCATTCGTTCATTCGTTCATTCGTTCATTCGTTCATTCGTTCATTCGTTCATTCGTTCATTCGTTCATTCGTTCATTCGTTCATTCGTTCATTCGTTCATTCGTTCATTCGTTCATTCGTTCATTCGTTCATTCGTTCATTCGTTTATGTTTGTTTATGTTTATGTTTATTTAGATTTGTATGCCGCCCCTCTCCGCAGACTCGGGGCGGCTCACAACAAAGTGAAAAAACAGTTTACAACAAATCTAAATTTCTACTAAAAACATTTAAAAGACCCCATTTTCTAAACACACATACATAAACACATACCATTCATAAATTGTATATGCCTGGGGGAGATGTCTCAGTTCCCCCATGCCTGACGACACAGGTGGGTCTTAAGGAGCTTACGAAAGGCAAGGAGAGTAGGGGCAGTTCTAATCTCCGGGGGGAGTTGGTTCCAGAGGGCCGGGGCCGCCACAGAGAAGGCTCTTCCCCTGGGGCCCACCAACCAACATTGTTTAGTTGACGGGACCCGGAGAAGGCCCACTCTGTGGGACCTAATCGGTCGCTGGGATTCATGCGGCAGCAGGCGGTCTCGGAGATATTCTGGTCCAGTGCCATGAAGGGCTTTAAAGGTCATAACCAACACTTTGAATTGTGACCGGAAGTTTATCGGCAACCAATGCAGACTGCGGAGTGTTGGTGAAACATGGGCATACCTAGGTAGGCCCATGACTGCTCTCGCAGCTGCATTCTGCACGATCTGAAGTTTCCGAACACTTTTCAAAGGTAGCCCCATGTAGAGAGCATTACAGCAGTCGAACCTCGAGGTGATGAGGGCATGAGTGACTGTGAGCAATGAGTCCCGGTCCAGATAGGGCCGCAACTGGTGCACCAGGCGAACCTGGGCAAACACCCCCCTCGCCACAGCTGAAAGATGGTTCTCTAATGTGAGCTGTGGATCGAGGAGGACGCCCAAGTTGCGGACTCTCTCTGAGGGGGTCAATAGTTCCCCCCCAGGGTAATGGAAGGACAGATGGGATTGTCCTTGGGAGGCAAAACCCACAGCCACTCCGTCTTATCCGGGTTGAGTTTGAGTCTGTTGACACCCATCCAGGCCCCAACAGCCTCCAGACACCGGCACATCACTTCCACTGCTTCGTTGACTGGACATGGGGTGGAGATGTAAAGCTGGGTATCATCAGCGTACTGATGATACCTCACCCCATGCCCTTGGATGATCTCACCCAGCGGTTTCATGTAGATATTAAATAGCAGGGGGAGAGGATCGACCCCTGAGGCACCCCACAAGGGAGAGACCTCGGAGTCGACCTCTGACCCCCCAGTAACACCGACTGCGACCGACCGGAGAGCTGGGGGGCGGACCACTGAAGAACAGTGCCTCCCACCCCCAACCCCTCCAGCCGGTGCAGAAGGATACCATGGTCGATGGTATCAAAAGCCGCTGAGAGGTCAAAAAGCACCAGGACAGAGGATAAACCCCTGTCCCGGGCCCGCCAGAGATCATCCATCAACCCGACCAAAGCAGTTTCGTGCTGTAACCGGGCCTGAAACCCGACTGCTGGGGACCTAGATAATTGGCTTTTCCAAGGATCGCTGGAGCTGGAGTGCCACCACCTTCTCGACAACCTTCCCCATAAAGGGAAGGTTGGAGACTGGACGGTAGTTATTAAGTACAGCTGGGTCCAGGGAAGGCTTCTTGAGGAGAGGGCGCATGAGCGCCTCTTTATAGGATGATGGAAAGGATCCCCACCCCAAGGAAGCGTTGACAATCTCCTGGACCCAGCTCCGTGTCACCTCCCTGCTGGCCGAAACCAGCCAGGAGGGACACGGGTCCAGTAAACAGGTGGCGGAACTCACAGCTCCAATGGCCTTGTCCACTTCATCAGGTGTCACCAGATCAAACTCTTCCCAGACAGGTGGACAAGTACGGGCCCCAGTCACCTCGACTGACTCGTTGTCAGCCGACTCTGTTTTCCAATTGGAGTCGAGATCCGCCCGGATCTGAGCGATTTTATCAGCGAAAAACGTGTTAAAGTCCTCGGCACTACTCTGTAAGGGCTCCCCAACTCCCCTCTGGTTGAGAAGGGAGTGGGTCACCCTAAACAGAGCGGCCGGGCGAGATTCCGCTGATGCAATCAGGGCGGCATGATATGCGCATCTTGCCACCTTGAGCGCCACTTTGTAAGTCTTAATAAAAGCTCTTACAAGTGTTCGATCAGATTCAGACTTACTCTTCCTCCATCGCTTCTCTACACGTCTCTTCTGGTGTTTCAACTCCCGGAGCTCCTCGTTGAACCATGGAGCTCTACGGGGTCTAGCGCCGTGGAGAGGTCGCAAAGGCGCAATCCGGTCAAGAGCTTATTCGTTTATTCGTTTATTTGCTTGTGTTTGTTTGTTTATAGGGTGGTAATTTGTACAAATAAGACATTAGATAAATAATGATAAAAAATAACAAAAGAACACAATAGGACAGGGACGGTAGGCACAGTGGTGTGCTTATGCAGGCCCTTTAGAGGTTTCAGAGAGGTGATGGTTTTGCACAGTCTCCTTCATCCACTTTCCAAAATTATCATGTTCCATCTGAAGTGATTTTTGGAGACCGTTTCTCGGCGATGCTCGCTACCAGCATCGATTTTGCATGTGTTGGGATTTCATCCGCCCAGCTGACTTTGCTCTACTATCCTCCCAAGACTTCACAACTGAGATTTCTTGTTTTCACACCCAGCCTTGTTTCTCTTGCTGCAGAAATCCATTCTCACAAACACCTGCATGTGATCTATTGCCAGCAGTGGACGACCATGAATAGGATTTAGCACCTCATGCAGTGTCTGTTTGCATTCACTGTATAAATGGGGCAAAGCATCCTTCCTTCCGTGTGACTGTGGGGTTCCAAGTCAAACTATAGATCACATTGTGACCTCTTGAAACTCGAAGGCATATATTGGTTGACCACATAGAAACATAGAAGATTGATGGCAGAAAAAGACCTCCTGGTCCATCTAGTCTGTCCTTATACCATTTCCTGTATTGGATCTTGTTG
Source organism: Erythrolamprus reginae (assembly GCF_031021105.1). Lineage (NCBI taxonomy): Eukaryota > Metazoa > Chordata > Lepidosauria > Squamata > Dipsadidae > Erythrolamprus > Erythrolamprus reginae. The sequence goes on from NC_091952.1 coordinate 254,668,854, forward strand.
TGGTTAGCTCTGGCCCAGTTCCTGCCCCAAGGACTGTGGATGTGGGGGAGATATCCACATGCTGCAGGCCTGGTTTGCTCCCGGTGGAATCTACTGATGAAGGCTCCTCTGACCAAGAAGACATGAGTGACAGGGAGGAGGAGAGTGTGGCAGACAGCTCAGAAGGAGATCAATTATCTAGCTCCTCCTTGGATTCAGAACAAGAGTTAATGATACAGCCACGCATGCGGAGAGCGATGCATAGGCAGCAACAACTGAGAGATTATTATCAAAGAAAATGAGGCCACCTGTGGTTGAGTGGGGCTGTGGTCATTAGTGAGGCTGCTATAAATAGCAGCCTGTGGGTTTGGCCATAGTGGAGGATTATCTGATCATTTGTTGTGTTTCATGACTGCTTTACTGACTTTGACTTTTTGTGTGTTGATTTTTCCCCGCTTTGAAACTAAACCAGAGCAAAGGGTGTTTCACTTTGTGTAAGAAGAAGGACTGTGAATTGCCTCACAGCTGCAAGCTAAGTATCACAGAACTGATAAGGGACTTGTACAAATTACCAGTTTGTTTGGAGACAAGTGCTCTTTGCTATACCAAAAGAGGGCTTGGTTTAAGTGAATTTTCATTATAAAGAACATTGTTTTGAATTTTCAAACGTGTGCGTGTGTGAAATTTGTACCTGTGAATTTTTGGGAGGATTCCATCAGAGAGCCCGACAGAACAGATCTTAGGATGGATATATGTTTATCCCAGGCGTGTTTAAATTCAGTTACTGTGGATTTACCAACCATGCATCAGTGGTGCTATCTGTAAAATTCTCTAAATGTAAATCAGTGTCAGTAATTTGACATCTGTCAGATGCAAAAGATCAGAACCATACATTAAATGTATGTCTTACACATTGGTAAAAGAATCAGAATACTAAATATAAACTTGGAGGAATCGAACTTATTGATAACCCTCAATCTGTCAAAGACCTTGGAGTACTCATATCCAATGACCTAAGTCCTAGAGCCCACTGCAACTACATTGCCAAAAAGACTTTAAGAGTTATTAATCTCCCCTTCTTCAATTTCCATCCCTTATTCATTGTCTGGCCTTCGGGTGCTTTGGAAAATAGCTTAACCCCCTCCCAGTGAAGGGCTGCAATTTTTTTTACTACCACACTATGGGTGTGGCTTATTTTGTAGGTGTGACTTGCCAGCCATGTGACCAGGTGGGAGTGGCTTGACAATCATGTAGCCAGGGGTGGCTTAAAGGTCATGTGACTTGGCCAACTTGATGTCACTGATGTCAAGGGTTTGGGTTAGGGTTACGGTGCCTGTCCTCTCCTCACCTCAAAGAGATAGACTCTATTTATTTATTGATTGATTGATTGATTTGTTTGTTTGAGTTGAAAGGGACCTTGCAGGTCATCAAGTCCAACCCCTTTTTAAGCAGGAAATCCTACAGCACCCCAGCCAAATGACAGTCTAATCTCCTCTTGAAAATGTCCAGAGTTGGGGAGTCCACAACCTCTGCTGGCAGGCCGTTCCACTGGTTGATCGCTCTGACCGTCAGGAAGTTCTTCCTTGAAAAACAGTGTGACCCCTCCTCTCTGTGACATCCCCTCATATACCTGTAGACTGCTATCATGTCCCCCCTGGCCCTTCTTTTCTCTAGGCTATCCATGCCCAGTTCCCGCAATCTCTCTTCGTAAGTCTTGGTTTCTAGTCTCCTAATCATTTTGGTTGCTCTTTTCTGCACCTTCTCCAGAGTTTCTATATCTCTTTTGAAGTGTGGTGACCAGAACTGAACTCAGTACTCCAGATTTGGTCTGACCAGGGCGTAGTAGAGTGGTATTAATACCTCTTTGGTCTTGGAGTGTATCCCCCTGTTTTTTGTCAGTATAAGATTTTTTATTTTTCTCCACCATAAAATAAAAGAATATATAGTTATAAACACAACAACAATGCTTAAAATCAATCATATACAAACTTTTATCATTACTCCCTCAATGAAGGCTCTTATCTCTTCCCGCGTAAAATTTTCTGTTAATTTTATACAATATTAGCAATTCTTAAAATTCTAAATTAAAAATTTTCCCTCATCGTCTTACCACAAAAGGTTACAACAATGTAAAGAATAATAAAATCTCTTTTATCTAAATTTTAATCTTATATCATATAGCTAATTAAAAATTCTCTCTGTGTATATTTATCTTTAATAAAAGAAACTACAGTATTCATAATATATCACTTACATCATAAAATAAAGTTCTATATGTTTAAGTCTAAACAATAAATAAATTTTGTGTTATATCATTATATAATGCTATCCCCTTGTTGATACAGTTTAGGATTGTGTTGGCCTTTTTAGCCATTGTTGCACATTGCTGGCTCATATTTAGTAGATTATCCACCAAAACTCCGAGATCCATTTCACAGTCACTACTGCTATTTACTATTACTGAACATCCAAAATATACTATTTAATTCTACATATATATATATATGTATGTATGTATGTATGTATGTATGTATGTATGTATGTATGTTTGTTTGTTTGTTTGTTTATTCATTCATTCATTCATTCATTTATTTATTTATTTATTTGTTTGTTTGTTTATTTATTTATTAGATTTGTATGCTGCCCCTCTCCGAAGACTTGGGGCGCCTAACAACAATAAAGAAAACAATGTAACAAATCTAATATTAAAAAGTAATCTAAAAAACCCCAATTTAAGAGACCAATCATACCAACAAACATACCATGTATAAATTCTATAAGCCTAGGGGGAAGGGGAAAAAATTCAATTCCCCCATGCCTGACGACAGAGGTGGGTTTTAAGGAGCTTGCAAAAGGCAAGGAGGGTGGGGGCAACTCTGATATCTGGGGGGAGCTGGTTCCAGAGGGTTGGGGCCACCACAGAGAAGGCTCTTCTCCTGGGTCCCGCCAAATGACATTGTTTAGTCGACGGGACCCGGAGAAGGCCAACTCTGTGGGACCTAACCGGTCGCTGGGATTCGTGTGGCAGAAGGCGGTCCCAGAGATATTCTGGTCCGATGCCATGAAGGGCTTTATAGGTCATAACCAACACTTTGAATTGTGACCGGAAATTGATCGGCAACCAATGCAGACTGCGGAGTGTTAGTGTGACATGGGCAAATTTAGGAAAGCCCATGATAGCTCTCGCACCTGCATTCTGCACGATCTGAAGTTTCCGAACACTTTTCAAAGGTAGCCCCATGTAGAGAACATTACAGTAGTCGAACCTCGAGGTGATGAGGGCATGAGTGACTGTGAGCAGTGAGTCCCGGTCCAAATAGGGCCGCAACTGGTGCAGCAGACGAACCTGGGCAAACGCCCCCCTCGCCACAGCCGAAAGATGTTTCTCTAATGTGAGCTGTGGGTCGAGGAGGACGCCCAAGTTGCAGACCCTCTCTGAGGGGGTCAGTAATTCCCCCCCCTCAGGGTTATGGACGGACAGATGGAATTGTCCTTGGGAGGCAAAACCCACAGCCACTCCGTCTGATCCGGGTTGAGCTTGAGTCTCTTGACACCCATCCAGGCCCCAACAGCCTCCAGGCACCGGCACATCACTTCCACATAAGTACACACATATTACACCCAAGCACACAAAAATATACATTATCTACTATATAAACTATGTATGTATATGCACACACACAGCAACACACAGCTCTTCTAAAATTATACACACTCAACCTCATTTACTGCGATAGGAAAAACATACCCAGAGCCCAGAATTGAAAAAAATAAATAAATATTTTTTTCTACTAGTTCTGCATTCCTGACCATACCTGTAGGAGTCCATCACTGCCCCCTCCCCTCTGTGGCAGCCCCTCAAATATGGGAACATGCTATCAGAAGGTTCAACACCATTTCACGTGAAAGTAAGAAATATAACAGCCTGGGAGAGAAAGCTAACTCTGCCTTAATCACTAAACGTCTGGCCTTTTTGCCAAAACATTGTGTTATAACCCAGTGACATGTGTCATAGGCTTGGTTGATGTTCCTTGAGTGGGGAAATGGCTGGTAATTACGACAGCTGCATTAAGTTGGATGCCAAAAACAATTGGCTCTTACTCATCCAAGTAAGCCACTGCACGGATCCCATGAAGATGAGAAATGAAGAGCCGGAGAGGTATTATCCAGGTGAAACCAGAAAAAAAGGATAGATACTCATAGAAGAGAATGGGAGTAGTACGGTGGCCTATAGCCTCAGTGGTACAGTGGTTAGAGTGCAGTATTTGCAAGCTACTTCTGCTGATCACCGGCTGCCAGCAGTTAGGCAGATCGAATCTCACCAGGCTCAAGGTTGACTCAACCTCCCATCCTTCCAAGGTCGGTAAAATGAGGACCCAGATTGTTGGGGAAAATATGCTGACCCTCGGTAAACCACTTAGAGAGGGCTGTAAAGCACTTTGAAGTATATAAATCTAAATGCTATTACTAGAGTTGGAGCTCTGAGTTCTATCCTGGGTTGAGGCAGATATTTCTCTCTCTCTGGGCATATTGAAAATATATCTGCTGAAGAAAACTCCGCATTGGCGAAAGGAAGGGCATCCAGTCAGTAAACACTTCTGCTAGCTCCATTCAGTTGCCCAGACTCCACCCCACAAGGAATTATGGGGTAATTAAAAGGAGATGATGTTGACGATACCTATAGAAGAGAATATTTGTAGCTCAGAGTTGAACTGTGGTGCTCTCTGAAGTTGGTGGCTTTCTTACAGATGTTTAATTACTTAATTAAGGAAGATCATTAGTGCCAGAAGGAAAGGTGGTTTGTGGAGAGGAGGAGGAGGAGGAAGAAGAGGAGGAGGAGGACTGTGAGATCCTTGATGCTCTGTGAGCTTGATTTCTTGCAGACATCTCATTACTCAACATGGTTACATCATCAGTGCTAGAAGAAAGTGGGGCTTGCACAGAGATGGAGAAGAAGAGGAAGAAGAAGGAGGAGGAGGAAGAGGAGATGGTGGTGGTGGTGGAGGAGGAGGAGCAGGAGGAAGAATAGGAGGAATAGGAGGAGGAGGAGGAGGAGTACTATGACTTTGGGGTCCTTGAGGCTTTCTGTACTTCATGGGTTTCTTACAGATGTTTCATAACCCAACTAGATATACGCCATCAGTGCTAGAAGGAAGTGGGGCTTCCACAGAGATGGAGAAAGAGAGGAAGAAGAAGGAGGAGGAGGAGGAAGAGAAGATGGTGGTGGTGGTGGTGGAGGAGGAGGAGGAGGAAGAATAGGAGGAGGAGGAGGAGGAGGAGGAGGAGTACTATGACTTTGGGGTCCTTGAGGCTTTCTGTACTTCATGGGTTTCTTACAGATGTTTCATAACCCAACTAGATATACGCCATCAGTGCTAGAAGGAAGTGGGGCTTCCACAGAGATGGAGAAGGAGAGGAAGAAGAAGGAGGAAGAGGAGGAAGAGGAGATGGTGGAGGAGGAGGAGGAGGAATAGGAGGAATAGGAGGAGGAGGAGGAGGAGGAGGAGGAGGAGGAGGAGGAGGACTATGACTTTGGGGTCCTTGAGGCTTTCTGTACTTCATGGGTTTCTTACAGATGTTTCACAACCCAACTAGATATATGTCTTCAGTGCTAGAAGGAAGTGGGGCTTGCACAGAGATGGAGATGGAGGAGATGGAGAAGGAGAGGAAGAAGGAGAGGAAGAGGAGGAGGAGGAGGAGTATAATGACTATCTTCCTTGGGGCTTTCTGAACATAGTGGTTTACAGATGTTTCATAACCCAGCTAGATAAACATCATCAATGCCCAACGAGATAAACATCATCAAGAGCTGGGGTGGCGCGGCAGGTAGAGTGCTGTACTGCAGGCCACTGAAGCTGACTGTAGATCTGTAGGTCAGCGGTTCAAATCTCATCACCGGCTCAAAGTTGACTCAGCCTTCCATCCTTACGAGGTGGGTCAAATGAGGGCCCGGATTGTGGGGGCAACAGGCTGGCTCTGTTAAAAAGTGCTATTGCTTGCATGTTGTAAGCCACCCTGAGTCTAAGGAGAAGGGCGGCATAAAAAATTGAATAAATAAATAAAATGCTAGGAGGAAAGGTGGTTTGGGGAGAGGAGGAGGAGGACTGTGGGATCCTTGATGCTCTCTGAGGTTGCTGTGTCTGTTGGTTTGCTTAGGATGTTTAATACACAGAGACTATTTTAAAACTGTAGAGTCATCATATGATTGAGTATCTGCCATGAAGTGGGAATTGACTCTTCAGCAATCCCGTAGGTGACCTGCTCCAGATCGTGTTATGTATTGCATGAAAGAACAAGCAGGTTTAAAGCAGGTTTAGACCTTACCCTCATCCCACCACAGGTTTTTTTTTTTTGGGGGGGGGGGCATTTTAACCAAGGATCAGTTGGGGCAACTTGTCCCCAAAGGACTTTGTGCCCTCTCCACACCTCAAATGAATCCAGCTGGAAGGCATCTATCTGCAGTTGCGTGCTTCTCTCCCTCCCTCTCTCTCTCTCTCTTGCTGATCCTTTAAAAATGGAGCTAATAAAAAGTTGTGGCTCAATTAAATTCATGGACTGGTGTCTCATCTTTGAATAGCCAGGATTAGGGCGTGAGGAGAGGCTTAATCAAGGTCTCTCTTCAGAAGGCTTTCGAGAAGGACCATTTTCATGGCCAATCATCCCGATTCCATCTCTCCAGGGTTTCTTAATGCTTAAGGCAACAGTATTGTTTTCTTTTCTTTTTTGTTCAACCTCAAAACACTTCGCTTCGGAAAATCAATGGGTGACATTCGAAGATGACATTGGATGGGGATTTTGATAGAGAAAATATAAAATAAAATATGATCCAGCCTCTCTGTTAGGCTGTTATTTACATAAGGAACATGTTCCTTATATTGGATCTGCTCTAGGGCAGATTTATCTGATTTAGGAGTTCAGAAAATTTCCTTCCTTCCTCTTCCCTCCCTCCCTCCCTCTTTCTTTCTTTCTTTCTTTCTTTTTTCTATCTCCCTACCTCCTTCTTTCTTTCTCCCTCCCTCCCTCTTTCTTTCTTTCTTTCTCCCTCCCTCTTCCTTTATTTTTCTGTTTCCTCCCTCCCTCCCTCTTCTTTCTTTCTTTCTTTCTTTTTCTTTCCTCCCTCCCTCCCTCCCTCTTCCTTCCTTCCTTTTTTTCTTTTCCTCCCTCTTTCTTCCTTCCTTCTTTCTTTCTTTTTTCTTTCCCTCCCTCCCTCTTTCTTTCTCTCTCTCTCTCTCTCTCTCTTTCTTTCCTTCCTTCCTTCCTCCCTCCCTCCCTCTCTTCTTTCCTTCTTTCCTTCTTTGGAGAATAACTTGACTCCTTCATTTTTATGGCATCCCTTCAAATATTGGAAGACAGCTATTATGTCTCTCTCTCACACACACACACACACACACACACACACACACACTGTGCTTCTTTTCATCAAACTAGACCAGGGATATCAAACACGTAGCTTGCGGTCCTGAAGAATGCTTGTTTAATCCCGTGTTAAAATCTGGGTGAGATTTTTAAATTCATTATGTTAATTATCATTAGGCAGCTTGGGTATTTATTTTAGGAGCAAGGTGGGACACAAGTAAGTCAATAAATAATATTCAATGGAGCACTTTGTCATCATTATAAATATCATTTTAAATATACACATTTAAAGCATATATTAAAAGGGATACCTATAATTATGACAGTGCTTTGTTGCACATTATTTAAAAATTATTTGCATATGCACACACACATACACACCATTTTTTTGCTGATAATGAAGGAGACTAGTATAGATCTATTTCAAGCTCATATTGTCTTATCCGCTAGCCAGACCCTTACTGGGATTTGAACCTGGGAAGTTTGCCTGTAAGGTAGTAGCTTTAACCTCCACCACAGTTTGTATCAGGAAAGAGTTATGTTTTTTTCCCCTTCTATCAAATCACCCTGGTATACCGAAATATGGGAGTATACTGCTTCCTTTTTTGCTGCCTGGCAAATGGGTGTGTTTGTTTGTGTGTGTGTGACATATTTTTGCTGATAATGAAAAGGGAAGGGAGACTAGTATAGATCTATTTTGAGTCTATTTGCTCTCATCAGCCAGCCATACCCTTACTGGGATTTGAACCTTGTAAGGCAGTGGCTTTAGCCTCTAGACTACAGGCTCGCCTCCTTATCAGCTTGTACCAGGGAAGGATTATATGTGATTTTGGGGGGGTTGAGTCACCCTTGTATATGGGAAGAGCATACAGCTTCCTTTTTGCCTCTTTGCCCCACTAGGGTACACATGCACACATACACAAACCTTCAATATACAAGGATGACTTGACAAAAAATCACAACTACCCCTTCCCTGGTACAAGCTGATACAGGAGATGAGCCTGTAACCTGGAGGCTAAGGCCACTGCCTTACAATGCAGAGGCCCCAGGTTCCAATCCCAGTAAGGGTGTGGCTACCTGATGAAAGCAAATAAGCCCAAAATAGATCTATAGTAGCCTCCCTACTTTTTCATTACCAGCAAAAATATGTTAAGAACATAGGAACATAAGCCATGCTGAACCAGGTCAAAGCCCATAAAGTCCAGCATTCTTTGGCATTAGCCATTAGGCTTCAGCAGTGATTTTCAACCTTTTTTGAGACATGGCACATTTTTTACAAAATCCTGGGGCACACCACCAACCAAAATAATTTTCTAATTTCTCTTTTTTTCTCCTCTTTTTGGTCTCATCTCTCTCTCTCTCTCTCTTTCTCTCTCTCACACACACTCTCGCTCTCTTTCTTTCTTTCTCTTTCTTTCTCTCTTACTTTCTTTCTCTCCCCCTCTCTCTCCCCCCTCTCTCTCTTGCTTTCTTTCTCTCTCTCATTCTCTTTCTCTCTTTCTTTCTCTCTCTTTCTTTCCTTCTCTCTATTTCTCTCTCTTTCTCTCTCTCTTGCTTTCTTTCTCTCTCTCTTTCTCTCTTTCTCTCTTGCTTTCTTTTTCTTTTTCTCTCTCTCTTGCTTTCTTTCTCTTTTTCTCTCTTGCTTTCTCACTCTCTCTTGCTCTCTCCACCCCTCTCTTTTTCTCTTTCTCTCTCTTTCTTCCTCTCTCTCTCTTTCTCATACACCATGCTCACAAAAGCAGCATCGGGCAGTAGCCGTGGGGCGGCGGCAGGGCGGTCAGCTGCGAGCGGGAGCCGCCGTCGGTTCCTCCACCCTGGAGCTCCCACTCGCAGCCACCGCCTCGTGGCTATTGCCCGATGCCACTGCTGCCAACGCCCTCTCGCCGGGCCCCAAAGCTCACCTGCTGCCGCCGCCAGAGATAAACCAGCTAGGCGGGGTGCTACAGCTGCTGGAAAAACTTTGAAGGCACAAAGAAGGAAGCTCAACTTCCAGCCTCACAATTTTTTGCTCTTTGCGCCCTCAGTAAAAAGTTGCAGGACCAGAAGCTGTGCTTCCTTCTTCGCGACATACTGGTTGAAACACACTGGGTCTAGAAAGCTTAGAACTACATCGCCTAAAACATGATTTAAGTATTGCCCACAAGATCATATGCTGCAGCATCCTACTGGTCAATGACTACTTCAGCTTCAACCACAACAACACAAAAGCACGCAACAGATTCAAACTTAATATTAACCGCTCCAAACTTGACTGTAAAAAATATGACTAACAATCGAGTTGTCGAAGCGTGGAACTCATTACTGGACTCAATAGTGTCAACCCCTAACCCCCAACACTTCTCCCTTAGACTATGCACGATTGACCTCTCCAGGTTCCTAAGAGGTCAGTAAGGGGCTTACATAAGTGCACTAGTGTGCCTTTCGTCCCCTGTCCAATTGTCTCTCCTTTATCTCATATATCATATATATTTTCTTCCTTTCATATATCTTCTCCTCTATTTTTACATATTATCTTTATATATATATTACTTCATGTCTATTCTCTTCCATATGTATTGTGTATTGGACAAATGAATAAATAAATAAAAATAAATAAAAAACACTGGGCTACAGGCCCAACTACTGTATCAGCTTGTACCAGGGAAGGGTTATGTGTGATTTCTTTTTGGTCGAATCTATATATCTCTCTCTCTGTGTGTATGTGTGTGTGTGAAAGAGAACTCTTTGCAATCCATCTGATTCCACCCGATCATTTCTGTGAAAGATTATTTCTTTGGCTCTTCCTCCGAGTCTTTTGTTATTCCATAATTATTCTCCCTAGCAGCCACTCATGAATTTCTCTTCGTTGTGATCAGAATCCAAGTGATTTTTTTTTTTTTGTGGTCCATTCTGTTTGGTCTCCTATGAAGCATCAGGGGGGACGTACCAGCAGAGACATTTCCGGTGCTAGTAAATCATGCCTAAGCGTTTCATTATACCGTCTGGAGCAGGCCTGGGCCTCACCGAAGAGGAGCTCCTGCTAAGCTATTGAGGATTGTGTTTAATTAAGGCTTAATTAGACAGCTTTTGTATGTGTGCAAAGCAATGGGGCTCACTTCTTTCTCTCGCAATGTATCATTAAAGAGCATGTTGGGGTTTAATTAATAGGTGCTTTAGTGACAAATGGTTACATGAGTATGTGTTACATTTCTTGGAAAATATAGCTATAGGGAATGCTGGGTTGGGTTGGGCTGCCTTTAGGTTTGTCAAAAACAGGTTGGTTTCCAGTCTTTTGGCATTCTAGAACAAAGTCTTTTGCCTTCCTGGTGGATCTCAAAGGTTCCTTCCTTCCCTGTTTTCTTTCTTTCTTTCTTTCTTTCTTTCTTTCTTTCTTTCCTTCCTTCCTTCCTTCTTTCTTTCTTTCTCATTTCCCTTTCCCTTTTCTTTTCCTTTCCTTCCTTCCTTCCTTCCTTCCTTCTTTCTTTCTTTCTTTCTTTCTTTCCTTCCTTCCCTTTTTTCTTTCTTTTTTTTCTTCTTTCTTTTTTCCTACTTTCCTTTCCCTTCCTTCCTTCCCTTCCTTGGAACAAACTTCCAGCAGACGTGGTTGGTAAATCCACAGTAACTGAATTGAAACATGCCTGGGATAAACATATATCCATCCTAAGATAAAATACAGGAAATAGTATAAGGGCAGACTAGATGGACCATGAGGTCTTTTTCTGCCGTCAGTCTTCTATGTTTCTATGTTTCTAAGTTTCTATGTTTCCTTCCTTCCTTCCTTCCTTCTTTCTTTCTCTCTCTCTCTTTCTTTCCTTCTTTTTCTTTCCTACTTCCTTTCCTTTACCTCCCTCCCTTCTTTCCTTCCTTCTTTCTTTTTTTCTTTTCTTTTTTTCCTTCCTTTCTTTCTCCCTCTTTCTCTCTCTCTCTCTTTCTTTTTTCTTCCTTCTTTCCTTCCTCCTTCCTTCCTTCCTTCCCTTTTCCCTTTTCCCTTTCCTTTTTTTCTTTCCTACTTCCCTTTCCCTTCCTTCCTTCCCTTCCTTGGAACAAACTTCCAGCAGACGTGGTTGGTAAATCCACAGTAACTGAATTGAAACGTGCCTGGGATAAACATATATCCATTGTAAGATAAAATACAGGAAATAGTATAAGGGCAGACTAGATGGACCATGAGGTTTTTTCTGCCGTCAGTCTTCTATGTTTCTATGTTTCTATGTTTCTATGTTTCTATGTTTCTATGTTTCTATGTTTCTATGTTTCTATGTTTCTATGTTTCTATGTTTCCTTCCTTCCTTCCTTCTTTCTCTCTCTCTCTTTCTTTCCTTCTTTTTCTTTCCTACTTCCTTTCCTTTCCCCCCTCCCTCCCTTCTTTCCTTCCTTCTTTCTTTTTTTCTTTTCTTTGTTTCCTTCCTTTTTTTCTCCCTCTTTCTCTCTCTCTCTCTTTCTTTTTCTTCCTTCTTTCCTTCCTCCTTTCTTCCCTTTTTCCTTTCCTTTTTTCTTTCCTACTTTCCTTTCCCTTTCTTCCTTCCTTCTTTTCTCTCTCTCTCTCCCCCCTTCCCTCCCTCTCTCCTTACTTGTACTTTGGAGAATAGCTCGACTCCTTCATCTTTGTGGCATCCCCTCAAATATTGGAAGACAGCTATCATGTCACCCTTGGACCTTCTTTTCATCAAACTAGACCAGGGATGTCCAACTCACAGCTTGTGAGCCCAATGTAACACGTGATAGCCCTGCTCCCCACCCAGTTTAGCAAAGGGGGAACAAGTCCAAATACATGAGTCTGACACCCCTGAACTAGACATAACCAATTCCAGCAACCATTCTTTATATGTTTTATCCTCCAATCCCCTTAGCACCTTCTCTTCCAAGTGTGGTCATATTGTTCTTTGCCTCCTGCCAACCCTTAACTTTGCAATATACTAACACACATTCAGGATATATAGCGTTGTTTCTGTGAGGTCCCATTCGACATTTTCAAGCTGGTATTTGTTGGGTGGCTGTGTTATATACACTGTCCCCCCAAAATAAAGGGAACACCTAAACAACACAATATAACTCCAAGTCAATCAAACTTCTGTGAAATCAGACTGTCCACTTAGGAAGCAAAACTGATTGACAATAAATCTCACATGCTGTTGTGCACATTCAACTTTGTACAGAGTAAAGTATTCAATATTTCATTCATTCAGATCTAGGATGTGTTATCTGAGTGTTTATTTTTATGAGCAGTATATATACAGACAAACACAAACACCAAACATACACTCTCACACAGTTGTAGCTGCCAAACTACAACCTTCAAGACACAAAAGGACATTAAACATCTCCCTTTAAAATAGTATTTTCTTAATTAAAAATTAAGCCAGCAGAATTGGGGGTGGATATTGGCCTTAGAAAAAAAGAAGAAATGCATTTAATCAGTATAAATAAAAGAAACATCGAACTAATTACTTAGTGTTTCCTGAAGTCTTTATATGATAAGTGTTTTCATGTCTCCTAGAAAATGTGCACTCCAGAGTGTCTGGGGAGGGCTCTCTCTCTTCAATTTTGCATACTAAGGTAGGAATTCAAATGCTCTTCATAGATTTCTACATTAGTATCAACTTGTCAAGGTAGATCAGACCAGCAATAACTGTGAGAGGGATCTTGGAGTCCTAGTGGACAGTCGCTTAAATGTGAGCCAGCCTTGTGCACCAGCTGCCAACAAAGTCAATACAATACAAAACCCTAGACACGCATACAGTCTGGGAGAAAACCCATTTAGCAGTAGCGACTGTAAAAGACATCTCGGAGTCTTGGTGGATAATCAACTAAACATGAGCCAACAATGTGCAGCAGTGGCTAAAAAGGCCAACACAATCTTAAGCTGTATCAACACGGGGATACACTCCAAGGGAGGTATTAATACCACTCTACTACGCCCTGGTCCGACCACACCTGGAGTACTGCATTCAGTTCTGGTCACCACACTTCAAAAGAGACATAGAAACTCTGGAGAAGATACAGAAAAGAGCAACCAAAATGATTAGGGTACTAGAAACCAAGACTTATGAAGAGAGAGTGCGGGAACTGGGCATGGATAAACTAGAGAAAAGGACGGTCAGGGGGGACATAATAGTAGTGTACAGGTACTTGAGGGGTCACCACAGAGAGGAGGGGGTCACACTATTTTCCAGGGCACCAGAGGGCCAGATGAGGAACAATGGTTGGAAGCTGAGCAAGGAGAGATTTCAACCTGGAAATAAGGAAGAACTTCCTGACGGTCAGAGCAATCAACCAGTGGAACAGCCTGCCAGCAGAGGTTGTGAATGTCCCAACTCTGGACGTTTTCAAGAGGGGATTGGACTGTCATTTGGCTGGGGTGCTGTAGGATTTCCTGCCTAGGCAGGGGGTTGGACTTGATGACCTGCAAGGTCCATTTCAACTCAACTCAACTCAACTCAACTCAATTCAACAAACAAACAAACAAACAAATAAACAAACAATTCTAGGCTGTATTAACAGAGGGATAGAATCAAGATCACATGAAGTGTTAATACCACTTTATAAGGCCTTGGTAAGGCCACACTTGGAATACTGCATTCAGTTTTGGTCACCATGATTTAAAAAGGATGTTGAGACTCTAGAAAGAGTGCAGAGAAGAGCAACAAAGATGATGAGGGGACTGGAGGCTAAAACATATGAAGAATGGTTGCAAGAACTGGGCATGGCTAGTTTAATGAAAAGAAGGAGCAGGGGAGACATTGATAGCAGTATTCCAATATTTCAGAGGTTGCCACAAAGAAGGGTGATAACAGTTCACATTCCTGCATTCTGGACTAACTGAAGTCTCCAAACGTTCTTTAAAGGTTGCCCCATGTAGAGCGCATTGCAGTAATCAAGCCTTGAGGCAGGCTTGATTGGGTCCGGCAACATTATCCTGGGACACCTATATAGTTGCCTTCATTCATTTTTCAGTTCTAACAATTAGAACTGAACAATCTAACTGGAACAATTTAGAACCGAACACACTCAAAACCATAGAAATGTTGATAGACTTCAGGAGAATCCCTCCCATCCCACCACCTCTCACAATACTAGACAACACAGTATCAACAGTAGAGACCCTCAAATTTCTAGGTTCTACCATATCTCAAGACCTAAAATGGTCACCTAACATCCAAAATGTCATCCAAAAAGCACAACAAAGAATGCTCTTTTTGCACCAACTCAGAAAGCTCAAACTGCCCAAGGAGCTGCTGATCCAGTTCTACAGAGGAATCATTGAGTCTGTCATCTGCACCTCTATAATGGTCTGGTTTGGTTCTGCAACCCAACAAGACCAACACAGACTTCAGAGGAGAATCAGAACTGCAGAAAAAACAATTGCTGCCAACCTGCCTTCCATTGAGGACAGTGAAAATATTTACTGACCCCTCACATCCTGGACATAAACTGTTTCAACTCTCACCCTCAAAATGTCACTACAGAGCACTGCACACCAAGACAACCAGACACAAAAACAGTTTTTCCCAAATGCCATCACTCTGCTAAACAAATAATTCCCTCAACGTTGTCAAACTATCTACTAAGTCTGCACTACTATTACTAGGTTTTTCTCATCATTCCTATCACCCATCTCCTCCCACTTATGACTGTATGACTGTATGACTGTAACTTCTTGCTTATATCCTTAAGATTTTTATTAATATTGATTGTTTCCCGATTGCTTATTTGACCCCTATGACAATCATTAAGTGTTGTACCTCCTGATTCTTGACAAATGTATCTTGTCTTGTATGTACACTGAGAGCATCTGCACCAAAGACAAATTTATTTTTTAATTTTTTTTTATTTTATTCATTTGTCCAATACACAAATACATAGGAAGAAAAATAGACATGTGATAATATAAAAGAGGGTGAAAGTGAACTTAGAGGAGAGGATATATGAAAGGAAGAGAATATATGAGATAGGAGAAAGAAAGGAAAGACAATTGGACAGGGGACGAAAGGCACACCAGTGCACTTATGTACGCCCCTTACTGGGCTCTTAGGAACCTGGAGAGGTCAATCGTGGAGAGTCTAAGGGAGAAGTGTTGGGGGTTAGGGGTTGACACAATTGAGTCCGGTAATGAGTTCTACGCTTCGATAACTGGATTGTTGAAATCATATTTTTTACAGTCAAGTTTGGAGCGGTTTGTATTAAGTTTGAATCTGTTGCGTGCTCTTGTGTTATTGCGGTTGAAGCTGAAGTAGTCATTGACCGGTAGGACATTGCAGCATATGATCTTGTGGGCAATACTCAAATTGTGTTTTAGGCGCCGTAGTTCTAGGCTTTCTAGGCCCAGGATTGTTAGTCTATTTTCATAGGGTATTCTGTTTCGAGTGGAGGAGTGAAGGGCTCTTCTGGTGAAATATCTTTGGACATTTTCAAGGGTGTTGATGTCTTAGATGTGGTATGGGTTCCAGACAGATGAGCAGTAGTCTAGGATGGGTCTGGCAAAAGTTTTGTAGGCTCTTGTGAGTAGTGTGAGATTGCCTGAGCAGAAGCTGCATAGAATCAGGTTAACAACTCTAGAGGCTTTTTTGGCGATATTGTTGCAGTGGGCTTTAGCACTTAGGTCGCTTAGGTCCTTGTGTCTCCGATCACACTTGGCCAATAAAGAATTCTATTCTGTTCTAACCGAAGAAGCTTCTTAGATGAGAAGCCAAAAACGTCTTCCTCCAAGAAAAACAACAAAACAGTCCAGTTGCCTATTTTGAAAATGCACTTTTGATACTGTGGATACTGTGGTTTATTTGCCAGTTGATCTTCCTTTGCAACTCGTGTCCTCCAAGTTCCTTTTCCTTGATCTATATCTCTGAGGAACGATGGAGTCCAAAAACCCAGAGGTGAGGAAGGAGACAACAATCTATTTTCTGCTTCACTGCTCAGGTTTACCTATTATCTTCAAATCAATACCCGGAGTTTCTCTCTCTCTCTCATTGACACATGCTCGTTTCATTTATAGCATCATGCCTGCAGGCCAATGCAGGAAAACCTTTCCTTCCGGAGGCTTCTGACTGATTGTGAGCAAAGTTGTAAGTCAAGATGGGTACCCTGGATGATTGCTTGGAGATGTCTCAATAGTCCGATCTTCTCCAGATAAAATTCGCAGGTTGTTTCTTTTTATTTTCAGATCTTAGCATCAGTCCAAAATGGACTCTTAGAATCTTAGGGCTAGAAGAGACCTTTCTTTCTTTCTTTCTTTCTTCCTTCCTTCCTTCCTTCCTTCCGTTCTTTCTCTTCCTTCCTTCCTTCTCGCCTTCCTTCCTTCCTGCCTGCCCCTTCCTTCCTTCCTTCCTTCCTTCCCTCCTTCCTGCCTTCCCTCCTGCCTTCCTGCCTTCCTTCCTTCCCTCCCTCCCTCCTCCCTCCCTCTCTCCCTTCCTCCCTTCATTCCTTCCATCTCTCCTTCCTGCCTTCCCTCCTGCCTTTCTTTCTTTCTTTCTTTCATCCAGTAGAATATATCAATGAACAAATAGAAGAAGAGATATATGAATAGAAGAAAAGATATTCAGGGAAGGCCTGCTGTGTTTGGTATATTGTATTGTATTGTATTGTGTATTGTATATTGTATTGTATTGTATTGTATTGTATTGTATTGCATTCCATTCCATTCCATTCCATTCCATTCCATTCCATTCCACTCCATTCCAGTAATTAATGGCATTCAACACCATCTACTAATATAGAGAGATCTACACCCACCCAAACCGAAAGGGCAGCCAGCACAAGGTATTAAATCCAGACTGAGTGAATGTCATGATAAGCCCAGTGTAATAACTCAAAATGCTTCAGTCAATATTTCAGACAATGTAATTCCCACATTATCCAACAAAGAGGCCACGAGGGAACAAATTAAAAAGTGTAACACCAGTGATGGATGGCATGCAAAAACTGCCCAGCTTGAGCGCATGGCTAATGTTAAGCCAGGACCCGATAAATGAGTCAGCAAAGAAATTGTTTTGGTGGACACTGTTTTCCCCAAATAATAATAATAATAATAATAAATTCTGCTATCCTTGGGGTTAGTCCTATGCTAGATGCAGAATGTTATATGTTAAAGGGTTAAATAAGGTCCAGGAGGGAAGTGTTTTTAATAGGAAAGTGAACACAAGAACAAGGGGACACAATCTGAAGTTAGTTGGGGGAAAGATCAAAAGCAACGTGAGAAAATATTATTTTACTGAAAGAGTAGTAGATCCTTGGAACAAACTTCCAGCAGATGTGGTTGGTAAATCCACAGTAACTGAATTTAAACATGCCTGGGATAAACATAGATCCATTGTAAGATAAAATACAGGAAATCATATAAGGGCAGACTAGGTGGACCATGAGGTCTTTTTCTGCCGTCAGTCTTCTATGTTTCTATGTTTCTAATGTCTCTGAGAATGAACTGGAACAGAAGAAAGGTGGAAGGGATCTAAGAGGTCTTCTAGTCTAACCCCCATTCTCAAGCAGGAGGCTATCTACCATTTTAGCCATGTAACTGTCCGGTCTCTTCTTAAAAACTTCCAGTGTTGGGACATTCACAACTTCTGGAGGCAAGCTGTTTCACTGATTAATTGTCCTAACTGTCAGGCAATTTCTCCTTAACCCCAGTTGGCTTCTCTCCTTTCCATCCATTATTTCTTGTTTCTCCAAACTAAATAAGGGTTCAAGTCAGAGTACTCCTCAAAGTTCCAATTTATTTCTGGAGCCATCCTGACACCTGCCCCGGGAAACCTGGGCAGGGCTAGTTTAATGAAAAGAAGGACCAGGGGAGACATGATAGCAGGGTTCCAATCTCTCAGGGGCTGCCCCAAAGAAGAGGGAATTAGAATTTCTCCAAAGCACCTGAGGGTAGAACAAGAAGCAATGGGTGGAAACTAAACAAGGAGAGAAGCAACTTAGAACTAAGGAGGAATTTCATCACAGAACAATTAACCAATGGAACAGCTTGCCTCCAGAAGTTGTGAATGCTCCAACACTGGAAGTTTTTAAGAAGATGTTGGATAACCATTTGTCTGAAATAGTGTAAGGTGGTTGGACTAGAAGCCCTCCAAGGTCCCTTCTGTTGTTGTTGTTGTTGCTGTTGTTGTTGTTACAGAACTCTGGAAAGAGTGCAGAGAAGATGATTAGGGGACTGAGGGCTAAAACATATGAAGAACGGTTCTCTTCTTTCCATCCATTGCTTCCCAGATTCGCCCACGTATCTACAACACTCCGTGGCCTGCATTGGCTGCCGATCAGTTTCCGGTCACAATTCAAAGTGTTGATCATGACCTTTAAAGCCCTACATGGCATTGGACCACAGTACCTCCGGAACCGCCTGCTACCGCATGAATCCCAGCGGCCGATAAGGTCCCACAGAGTTGGCCTTCTCCGTGTCCCGTCGACTAAACAATGTTGTCTGGCAGGCCCCAGGGGAAGAGCCTTCTCTGTGGCGGCCCCAGCCCTCTGGAATCAGCTCCCCCCAGAGATTAGAACGGCCCCCACCCTCCTTGTCTTCCGTAAACTACTTAAGACCCACCTATACCGCCAGGCATGGGGGATTTGAGACACCTTTCCCCCAGGCTTATTATAATTTATATTTGGTATGTGTGTGCTGTTTGGTTTTTAATTATGATAGGGTTTTTAGGTTTTTTTTAATATTAGATTTGTGCCAGTATAATATTGTTTTTATCGTTGTTGTGAGCCACCCTGAGTCTTCGGAAAGGGGCGGCTTACAAATCTAATAAATTGTTATTGTTATTGTTATTGTTGTTGTTGTTGTTATTATTATTATTATTGTTGTTGTTGTTGTTGTTGTTGTTTCTCCAAACTGAATCACAGTCCAAGTCAGAGTACGCTTCAAAGTTCCAATTTATTTCTGGTCCCATCCTAGCACCTACACTGGGAAGACTCAATCTGTATAGTCTGGAGGACAGAAGGAAAAGGGGGGACATGATCGAAACATTTAAATATGTTAAAGGGTTAAATAAGGTCCAGGAGAGAAGTGTTTTTAATAGGAAAGTGAACACAAGAACAAGGGGACACAATCTGAAGTTAGTTGGGGGAAAGATCAAAAGCAACGTGAGAAAATATTATTTTACTGAAAGAGTAGTAGATCCTTGGAACAAACTTCCAGCAGACGTGGTAGATAAATCCACAGTAACTGAATTTAAACATGCCTGGGATAAACGTATATCCATCCTAAGATAAAATACAGAAAATAGTATAAGGGCAGACTAGATGGACCATGAGGTCTTTTTCTGCCGTCAGACTTCTATGTTTCTATGTTTTTAAAACTGAATCTGAGTTTCCAATTCAGTTGAAAGTTCACATTCCTTGTCCACCACCCAAAAACATGTCATGCTGCTCACTCAGATTGTGCCAGCGTGGCAAGTCCTTCCTCCACTTCCACCCAGGTGGGTGGGCATAGGATGTCCTTGAACCACTCGAAAGAATGCTTTGTGGCATATCACCAACCTCTGCACCTGCTCATTAATTTTCTGGTTTTCCTGTCCAGGTTGTCCAGCTCTGCTTGATTCCAGTTCACTGTGCCAGTTGTGTATCTAATGGCAGGTATGGCCCACGTATTTATAGCCTTGATAGTGTTTCCACCATTCAGTTTGCTCTTCAAAATTTTTCTTGTCCTCTGGATGTACTCTTTGCTGATCACAGTTTTCACATGGCCATGCTTGATATTATCCTTGATATTATTATTATTATTATTATTATTATTATTATTATTATTATTATTAAATATTCTCATCTGTTCTAGTTTTGTTTCTGAAACATAGAAACACAGAAGACTGACGGCAGAAAAAGACCTCATGGTCCATCTAGTCTGCCCTTATACTATTTTCTGTATTTTATCTTAGGATGGATCTATGTTTATCCCAGTCATGTTTAAATTCAGTTACTGTGGATTTATCTACCACGTCTGCTGGAAGTTTGTTCCAAGGATCTACTACTCTTTCAGTCAAATAATATTTTCTCATGTTGCTTCTGATCTTTCCCCCAACTAACTTCAGATTGTGTCCCCTTGTTCTTGTGTTCACTTTCCTATTAAAAACACTTCCCTCCTGGACCTTATTTAACATATTTAAATGTTTCGATCATGTCCCCACTTTTCCTTCTGTCCTCCAGACTATACAGATTGAGTTCATTAAGTCTTTCCTGATATGTTTTATGCTTAAGACTTTCCACCATTCTTGTAGCCTGTCTTTGAACCCATTCAATTTTGTCAATATCTTTTTGTAGGTGAGGTCTCCAGAACTGAACACAGTATTCCAAATGTGGTCTCACCAGCACTCTATGTAGCAGGATCATAATCTCCCTCTTCCTGCTTGTTATATCTGTAGCTATGCAGCCAAGCATCCTACTTGCTTTCCCTACCGCCTGACTGCACTGTTCACCCATTTTGAAACTGTCAGAAATCACGACCCCTAAATCCTTTTCTTCTGACGTTTTTGCTAACACAGAACTGCCAATACAATACTCAGATTGAGGATTCCTTTTCCCCAAGTTCATTATTTTACATTTGGAAACATTAAACTGCAGTTTCCATTGCTTTGACCATTTATCTAGTAAAGCTAAATCATTTACATTATTACAGACCCCTCCAGGAATATCAACCCTATTGCACACTTTAGAGTCATCGGCAAATAGGCAAACCTTCCCTACCAAACCTTCCCCTATGTCACTCACAAACATATTAAAAAGAATAGGACCCAGAACAGACCCTTGTGGCACACCGCTTGTAACCTGGATGCAGTTTGTTTCATTCTGTGTTGGAATTCCATTTTCTTTAAGCATCCTTCTTTCAGACCAAACCAAGGCTGTTTCCCCCTTCACCCGTTGGCTGTAACTGACAGCTGAAAAGGGAGGTTAAGAGTCCCTTCAGCTGACAAAGCTACCTGCTGAGTCCTTTCAGGCAAACCTATGTTGTGTGCATTTGCTTGGTGTAAATGCTTAAAAATAAAAACAAAAACGAGCGCAGCTGTTCATGGTCACTTGCTCATCATGAAATCCATGAGGTTTTTTTCCTTATTCCTCTCTCTGAAGCCCTCCAGCCTGTGGTTTTGAAATAATATTGATTTTTTTTTGGGGGGGGGGTTGTTGACAAACACACAAGGACCTCTGTGGGTTTTAATCAAGGAATGATGTTCCCTGCAGCTCATCCCTTCCTTCTCCGCTTGCAGCTACAAGGTGATCTTGAAACTTGAGATGTTCTCCTTAGTCACCCCGGAGGTGTCAAATGGGATTCTCAGATACACCCGGCCTTGGACATTTGGCGAGACACCTGGGGGGGAAACGCAGGTCTATTTACACTTCTGTTTGTCACCTCAGAGGAGAAAGCAGAACGTGTCTTCCACTCACTGCAGCTTATTACTGTTGGCCCCAGCAACTAATAGACAAGTCACTCTTATTGATCAAGGTATGGATGCTCGAACTCTGTGTAGGGTCTCAGCTGCTGGCATGAGACTGTTGGAATGGAATGGAATGGTATAGGATAGGGTAGAATAGAAACATAGAAACATAGAAGACTGACGGCAGAAAAGGACCTCATGATCCATCTAATCTGCCCTTATACTATTTCCTATATTTTTATCTTAGGATGGATCTATGTTTATCCCAGGCATGTTTAAATTCAGTTACTGTGGATTTACCAAGGATCTAGAATAGAATAGAATAGAATAGAAATAGGGAAAAGAAAGGAAAGGAAGGGAAGGGAAGGGAGAAAAAAACTAGAATAGAATAGAAATAAGGAAAAGAAAGGAAAGGAATTGGAATTGGAATAGAATAGAATAGAATAGAATAGGATAGAACAGAACAGAACAGAACAGAAATAATAGAAGTAGGAATAGAGGAATAGAGAAAAAGAATAGAATAGAAATAGAAATAATAGAAGTAGAAGAGAAGAGTCCTCTAACTCCGAGACCTCGGAGCCCTGAGTTCTCGGAGAAGGGCGGCATACAAATCTTATGAATAGAATAGAATGGAATGGAATAGAATAGAATAGAGTACAGTAGAGTAGATTAGATTAGATTAGAGTAGAGTAGAGTAGAATAGAGTAGAGTAGAGTAGAGTAGAGTAGAGTAGAATAGAATAGAATAGAATAGAATAGAAGAAAGGAAAGGAAAGGAGAAAGGAATTGGAATAGAATGGAATGGAATAGAATAGAATAGGAATAGAATAGAATAGAATAGAATAGAACAGAATAGAATTCTTTATTGGCCAAGTGTGATAGGACACACCAGGAATTTGTCTTTGATGCAGATGCTCTCAGTGTACATACAAAACATTAAACAATCAACTAATGAGACCAATAACCGAAGGTAATAGAAAAAATAAGAAGGATAATACCAATACAGCCATACTAGATAGGTAAATATCCTTAGACATAAGTTAGTGCTGTGGGAATCAGCTCTTCAGCAGAATGATGGCACAAGGGGAAAATCTTGCCGTATATACACCATCCCGAGGGGAGGAATTCAAACAGTTCATGTTGTGGATGTGAGGAGTCTATAAATGTTTCCTTAGCAGTCGTTCTGACCCATGCAATAAACAGATCCATCATCCGGAAGAAATAATAATAATAAGTAAAATAATATTTTTTTTAAAATGAAATAAAAATAATAACAAAACAGTTTCAAAAGATAATCCAGGAAGCCCGCATTTCGGACATAAACACTCTAGAAAATGTCCAGAGATACTTTACCAGAAGAGCCCTCCACTCCTCCACTCACAACAGAATAGACTTACAATCCTGGGTTTAGAAAGCTTAGAACTACTTACACCTTAAACGCGACCTAAGCATAGCCCACAAAATCATCTGCTACAATGTCTTTCCTGTCAACGACTACTTCAGCTTCAACCACAACAACACACGAGTTCACAACAGATACAAAACTCGACTGCAGAAAATACAACTTTAGTAACAGAGTAGTTGATGCAGGGAACTCACTACCAGACTCTGTAATATCATCACCTAACCCACAAAAGTTTTCCGTTAGATTAGATTAGATTAGATTTATTGGATTTATATGCCGCCCCTCTCCACAGACTCGGGGCGGCTCACAACAATGGTGAAGAACAATACATAGTAACAAATCTAATATTTAAAAATCTAGGTTACAGTTTTAGATTAAAAGTCCCCCCCAAAAAGAAACCCTAATATATAAAAAACAACACACAATTGAATCATACACAAAAACTACATGGGCAAGGGGGAGATGTTTCAATTCCCCCATGCCTGACGGCAGAGGTGGGTTTTAAGAAGTTTACGAAAGGCAAGGAGGGTGGGGGCAATCCTGATCTCTGGGGGGAGCTGGTTCCAGAGGGTCGGAGCCAGCACAGAGAAGGCTCTTCCCCTGGGTCCCGCCAGACGACATTGTTTAGTCGACAGGACCCGAAAAAGGCCAACTTTGTGGGACCTAACCGGCCGTTGGGATTCGTGCGGCAGAAGGCGGTCTCGCAGGTATCCTGGTCCGATGCCATGAAGGGCTTTATAGGTCATAACCAACACTTTGAATTGTGACCGGAAACTGATCGGCAGCCTATCCACTGTTGACCTCTCCCGATTCCTAAGAGTTCAGTAAGGGGCATGCATAAGTGCACCAGCGTGCCTTCTGTCCCCTGTCTAATGTTTCTCTTTCATGTATATAAACTTTATTATATCTTTGTATATCTCCAATAAGTAATTGACAAAACAAACAAACAAATAAATTTTGTTTTAGCCATGACACAGGCCAAATTATTAGCCAAAGCATTTTAACTGGGACTTAATACTATAACCCATACCAACAAAATTATGTTTAACATCGACAAGCGCAAAGTCCTTCACCTAGGCAGAAAAAACCCTGGACACACATACAGCCTGGGAGAAACCCCTCTTAGCAGTAGCGACTGCGAAAGAGACCTCGGAGTCTTGGTGGACAATCAACTAAACATGAGCCAACAATGTGCAGCAGCAGCTAAAAAAGCCAACACAATCCTAAGCTGCATCAACAGGGGAATACACTCCAAGACCAGGGAAGTCTTAATACCACTCTCCTATGCCCTGATCTGACCACACCTGGAGTACTGTGTTCCGTTCTGGTCACCACACTTCAAAAGAGACATTGAAACTCTGGAGAAGGTGCAGAAAAGAGCAACCAAGATGATTAAGGGACTGGAAACCAAGACTTACGAAGAGAGACTTCGGGAACTGGGCATGGATAGCCTAGAGAAAAGGAGGGCCAGAGGGGACATGATAGCAGTCTACAAATATACGAGGGGATGTCACAGAGAGGAGGGGGTCACTTTATTCTTCAGGGCACCAGAGGGCCGGACGAGGAACAACGGCTGGAAGCTGACCAAGGAGAGATTCAACATGGAGATAAGGAGGAACTTCCTGACGGTCAGAGCGATCAACCAATGGAATAACCTACCAGCGGACGTTGTGAACTCCAACACTCTGGACATTTTTAAGAGAAGATTGAACTGCCACTTGACTGGTGTGCTATAGGGTTCCTGCTTGGGCAGGGGGTTGGACTCGATGGCCTTCATGGTCCCTTTCAACTCAAACAATAAATAAAAACGAAGTCAGATATGCAAAAGGGTGAACTTCGATCCGTGACTAGATAAGGCTTAAACCTTGTGGAAACACTCTAGGAAAGGCTTGTGGGCAGAAGTGTTAAAAGCTGTTGCCTAGAGCAACATTCTCTTCCACCGACATTGCACGCCACTCGCCTGGTTTACGTTCCTAAAAGGTGGGAAGCGAGCAAGCTTTCAAATGAAGCAATGCGCATTGAACTCACATACTTTCAATTTGTTTCCATAGAAAGCCATGCCGTTGAAACCTGAAGTTTGATTTTCTGGCTCTTATTTGCCTGGATTCAATCATTTTTTAAGGGTGTACAATAATTACGGTTTTGCTTAAATGCACAAAACATGGTTTTAAACTTTAACTTTGCACAAGTAACCAACAAATAATAATAATAATAATAATAATAATAATAATAATAATAATAATAATAATAATAATAATAATATTTCTTTGCCACCCTTCTCCGAAGACTCTAAATGCTAAGATTGGGTTGCAAAATGATAGACAACTAGATGACATCAAAAAGCTACATATGTCACAGTCCAGTGGCCAACTGAATTTTGGCAGACTTGCTTTGATAAACTTATTTTACTTTATCCATCCATCCATCTATCATCATTATCTATGTATGTATGTATATATGTATGTATGTATGTATGTAAGTATGTATGTATGTATGTATGAATGTATCTACCTACCTACCTACCTATCTATCATCCATCCATCCATCCATCTATCATCTAACTATCTATCATCTATCTATCTACAATATCTGTCTGTCTGTCTGTCTATCATCTCTCTATCTCTCTATCTCTCTATCTCTCTATCTCTCTATCTCTCTATCTCTCTATCTCTCTATCTCTCTATCTCTCTATCTCTCTATCTCTCTATCTCTCTATCTCTCTATCTCTCTATCTCTCTATCTCTCTATCTCTCTCTCTCTCTCTCTCTCTCTCTCTCTCTATCTCTCTATCTCTCTATCTCTCTATCTCTCTATCTCTCTATCTCTCTATCTCTCTATCTCTCTATCTCTCTATCTCTCTATCTCTCTATCTCTCTATCTCTCTATCTCTCTATCTCTCTATCTCTCTATCTCTCTATCTCTCTATCTCTCTATCTCTCTATCTCTCTATCTCTCTATCTCTCTATCTCTCTATCTCTCTATCTCTCTATCTCTCTATCTCTCTATCTCTCTATCTCTCTATCTCTCTATCTCTCTATCTCTCTATCTCTCTATCCATCCAGCCATCCAGCCATCTATTATCTATCTGTCCGTCCGTCCATCCATCCATCCATCCATCCATCCATCCATCCATCCATCCATCCATCCATCCATCTATCTATCTATCTATCTATCTATCTATCTATCTATCTATCTATCTATGATGGTCTTGGTATATTTGGGTTTCTTCCCGTGTAGGATTTGGAAATTTCTGGCGATGTTTCGACGA
Organism: Erythrolamprus reginae; assembly: GCF_031021105.1. Classification (NCBI taxonomy): domain Eukaryota; kingdom Metazoa; phylum Chordata; class Lepidosauria; order Squamata; family Dipsadidae; genus Erythrolamprus; species Erythrolamprus reginae. Next base: position 254,695,194 of record NC_091952.1, read on the forward strand.
GGTCCCACTCGTCATCTTCAGGCTGGTGCTTCTGTCCTTGTTCTAAGGCGAACACAGCGAGACCTGAGCTGCCTTCCTTCTATAAATACTGGTGGCTGGGTGTGGTTTGATGGCTCAGCAATTGCCTGCTGTGTAGAAACTTCCTGGTGAGTCAGTGGGGTAACATCTGGGGTCGTTGATGTAGCTGAGGTATGCTGATTAGTTAATGGTTGTAGATTAGGCATGATATCCTGAGTAGTTGGAACTTGCAGGCTACTTGATTGTTTTGCAATGTGTCTTCTGAGTCTGGTTTCTATGGCTGGGATACGTTTGAGGGCTGGTTTCCAGATGTCTGGTAAGCGGGAGGTATCATCCCGCTTGTTCATATTTTGGGGATACCTCCTGCTTACCAGACATCTGGAAACCTCGGTCGGTCAGTCGGTCCGTCCGTCTGTCTACCTACCTACCTACCTACCTACCTACCTATTTATCTCCTAAAGCCTGTATTAGATAACTTATATAAGTATAAACATAACTATGAATACATGAAATGGATATGCATAAAAGGGAACATTAGGACAGAGATGGTAGGCACAATAGTGCTTCTTACGCACACACGTAAAGACTTCTAAGGAATGGGGTGAGGTGGACAGTAGACAGTCGAAAGTTTTGCGAGTTTGGGGAAGAAACCGCAGAGTCAGGTAATGCATTCCAGGCATTGACCACTTTGTTGCTGAGGTCATATTTTTTGCAATCAAGTTTGGAGCGGTTTACCAGATGTTTGTATCTACCGTGTGCTTGTGCATTGTTGCAGTTGAAGCTGAAGTATTCATTGATAGGTAGGACATTGTGGCAGATGATTTTATAAACTACATTTAGGTTAGATCGAAGGCGGAATTGTTCTAAATTGTGTAAATCCAAAATTCCAAGCCTGGTGCAGCAAGGTATTCTGTTGTGAGCAGAGGAGTAGAGGACTCTTGTGAAATATTTCTGGACTCTCTCATTTGTATTAATGTCCGATATGCAATGCGGGTTCCAGACAGATGAGCTGTCTGAAATTTTTGCCCTTTGATATAAGAATACTCTAATTCGTCTGTCATTGAGGTATTCCTCTCCAGGACCATCTAAGGTTCATCTCAGACCAAACTGCAAAACACTTTCATTGACACATTTTTCCCACTGTTTTTCCAAAGTTATCATTTGGCATTTATCAGAATTTTGATGAGGTTCCTGCTGATTTCTGAGTGTGGTTGTTTTCTTGCAGATGTTGCATCACCCAAGTAGGTAACATAATCAGTGCTAGAAGGGAGTGGGGTTTGTGGTGGAGAGGAGGAGGAGAAGGAGGAAGAAGAGGACAAGAAGGAGGAGAAGGAAAAGGGAAAGGAGAAGAAGGAAGAGGAGGACTGTTGGACCCTTGGTACTGGCTGGGCTTGGATGTTTGTTTTACAGATGTTTTGTTCCCCATCTAGGTGGCATTATCAGTGCTAGAAGGCAGTGGGGCTCAGTGGTAGTGGTAGTCTGTCCATCCATCCATCCATCCATCTATCTGTCCTTCCATCTATCCATCAATCTTCACCACCTCCTCCTCTTCTCCTTCTCCTTCTCCTCCTCCTCTCCTTCTCCTCCTCTTCTCCTTCTTCTCCTCTCCTTCTCCTCCTTCTCTCCTTCTTCCTCTCCTCCTCCTCATCTCCTTCTCCTTCTCCTTCTATTTCTCCTCTTCTGCTTGGGTTGGGGGTGTTGGACTAGATGACATACAAGGTCCCTTCCAGCTCCATTATTCTATTCTATTCTATTCTATTCTGTTCTGTTCTATTCTACTCCACTCTGTTCAGTGGAAGCATATTCCCTTCTGAGAGAAGATGACACTATAAGGGTTTCAACAACTGTTTGGAATGGTGTAAGTTTCCAGCTTTGAGTGGCATAGTTAGACTAGAAGACCTTTGAGGTTCCTTCTAGCCCTATGGTTGTATTCTAATTTTGCACAGTAGTCTACATGAGGATTGTGTCTTGTTTTGCTTTTCTTAAAAAAAAAAGCACATTACCTTTCATGTTTAGATCAATCCAACTCTTTGTAAAATAGGTAGCTTAAGAATCGTTCAAACAGCTCTTTGTCTCCCAATCCGTTATTTTCCCTTTATCTGCTCCTTGTAAATTCTCGCTTGATTGATCCGCTGGAACATGTCATTTGAATCAATCTTTCATTCCTCTTTCTTGCATGTCAGGCACAAGATATTTTTCACTGAAGTGCATAAGAACTACCCTTGGCATTTCCAGCTGATGTTTATTTAGACCTAGCGTAATTTCAACAGCTTTTTTTCTTTTTTTGAGAAGGAACAAAACAAAGAAGAAAACGGACCAAGCATTTTGCAAGAGAAATAACCAACATATATTTTTTTTTTAAAAAAAAGAACCACTGGAGATCCAAGATTGAGCAGAACTTAAGCCAAAATAACACACATTGATTCAATTCTCAGTGTGATATTGTTGATTGGTAGTGATGGGCAAACCGAACCCGCACAATTCAGGTCCGTACCGAATTTTGCGGTGTTCGGTATGCCGAACACGAACCCGAAATTTTTTCAAACTTTGGGCAAAGTTTGGTGTCGTGTTCAGTGTTCGGAGCTTTGACGTCACCGGCAGGTTGCTAAGGACGCCAAGGTGATCACTTCCTGGATTCTATGGAATCCAGGAAGTGATCACCTTGGCATCCTTAGCAACCTGCCGGTGACGTCAAAGCTCCGCCCCCAGAATCTCTTCGTGGGAGGGATTCCCCAGCTCCTTCAAAGGGAGGTCTTCACGTAAAAATATACATTGTTATTTCTACAAGAAAGGACACCACAGCAGCGCTGCAAGCAAAGGGCAGTCCTTTCACGTAAAAACAAACATGTTTATTTTTATGTGAAAGGACCACCCTTTGCTCGGAGCACCGCTGTGGCGTCCTTTTTCGTAAAAATAACAATGTTATTTTTCTCTGGTTCCAGAGGGCCAGGGCCACCACAGAGAAGGCTCTTCCCCTGGGCCCCGCCAAATGACATTTTTTAGCTGACGGGACCCAGAGAAGGCCAACTCTGTGGGACCTAACCGGTCGCTGGGATTCGTGCGGCAGAAGGCGGTCCTGGAGATATTCTGGTCCCATGCCATGAAGGGCTTTATAGGTCATAACCAACACTTTGAATTGTGACCGGAAACTGATCGGCAACCAATGCAGACTGCGGAGTGTTGGTGTAACATGGGCATACTTAGGGAAGCCCATGATTGCTCTTGCAGCTGCATTCTGCACAATCTGAAGTTTACAAGCCCCATGTAGAGAGCGTTACTGTAGTCGAGCCTCAAGGTGATGAGGGCATGAGTGACTGTGAGCAGTGACTCCCGGTCCAAATAGGGCCGCAACTGGTGTACCAGGCGAACCTGGGCAAACGCCCCCCTCGCCACAGCTGAAAGATGGATGTTCAGTAATAGTAAATAGATAGGGAAATTGTATCACTTTGAGGCGAGGAGAGGTCAGGCACCCAAACCCTTGACGTGAGTGATGTCAAGTTGGCCACCTTTATGCCAGTCACATGATCTTTAAGCTTCCCGCCCGGTCGCATGATTGTCAAGCCACTCCCACCTGGTCACATGGCCAGTAAGCTACACCCACAAAATAAGCCACGCCCACAGTGTGGTAGGAAAAATATTGGAGCCCTTTACTGATATTGAAAATGATGATTTGACCCTTTAGGCTAAGACTGCATCTCCCAGAATTCCTCACCCCCCACAACAGATGAGTCCATTGGGGGCTATTCTGGGGGTCACAATACCAACATAATTTGCCCTTTTTAAAAACATGACAGATTAACGCAACTTTCTCCATTTGAAGCCCAGCGAAGCCAGTCGTAGACCCACAAATGGCAAATATTTTTTGTGTGTGCGCGCTAAGGCAAAAAGGAAGGGCTTTGTTGGAACGAGACAAAAACAGCTTCTGCGGGCAAGACAAATCCTTTCTCCAACTATTATTCGGAATTTCAATGGAAGCCCTTTATTCAAGCAAGAGGAACAGCCTAGATGACAAATCGGGGGACAAAGACATCTCTGGAGCTTCATTGTTGGTCCGTTCATACTTTGTTGGAAAGAAACTCATGGACAGTGTCCATTGTTTGAGGACATGATCCCGAGATTACACAACGGAGAAGGCCACAAACACACCCATGCAGGGAGGCAAAGAGCTCTCTTTCTCTCTCTCTCTTTGGAAAAGTGTGGGAGACTTCCTGAACCCTACCTCCTGCTGAGCTTTTGGAGGGGGGATGAATGGAGAAGGAAGTCAGATACAATGGGAGAACCAGCCGATCTGTCAAGCCTCAATGGAGAAGGAGAAGGAGGAGGTGAAGGGAAGGAAATAACTAGGGACAACCACACCCCGGGGACCATTGATGTCTCCCGAGCAAGTTGCCAAGACCTCGCGTGGCTTCCTCCTGCTTCCTTCCCCTCCCTGCATTGAAATCCGGACCAAGACGTCCATTGAGGAATTGTCAAGGGGGAGGGAAGAGGATGGACAGAAGGCGAAGAAGCAGGAAATAGGCTGACCTGACCTGGTTTGAAACCGGGGAGAATTGAGGAGGAAGAGGAGGAGCGGAAGGGTTGTTATTGGGACATTCTAGTTGCGTTGAGTCACTAACACGGACAAAGGGAAGACTTTGTCCTCTATGATTTTCTTGACACTTGGGTGACATGGTCAATGGACAACCCAGTTGTGACTGGAACGACCTCCGAGCTTTTCTATTATTTATTTATTTATTTTATTTATTTATTTATTTATTTATTTATTTATTTATTTGTTGAACAAGTATTTATTTATTTATTTATTTATTTATTTATTTATTTGTTGGATTTGTATGCCGCCCCTCTCCGTAGACTCGGGGAAGCTAACAATAGGGGTAAAAACAACATGCGATAATCCAATACTAAGACAGCTAAAAACCCTTATTTTAAAACCAATCATACATACAAACATACCATACATAAATTGTAGAAGCCTAGGGGGAAAGAATATCTTAGTTCCCCCATACCTGAGGACAGAGGTGGGTTTTAAGAAGCTTACGGAAGGCAAGAAGGGTGGGGGCTACTCTGATCTCTGATCGGCAACCAATGCAGACTGCGGAGTGTTAGAGTGACATGGTCATATTTAGGGAAGCCCATGATTGCTCTTGCAGCTGCATTCTGCACGATCTGAAGTTTCCGAACATTTTTCAAAGGTAGCCCCATGTAGAGAGCATTACAGTAGTCGAGCCTCGAGGTGATGAGGGCACCGGCACATCACTTCCACTGCTTCACTGAATGGACAAGGGGTGGAGATGTAAAGCTGGGTTTCATCTGCATATTGATGATAGGATAGTAGTGTGTATAAACATAAGTAGAAAGTAATGATTAAAAATTGACAATAGGACAATAGGACAGGGATTGTAGGCACAATGTTGGGCTTATGCACGCCCCTTACAGACCTCTTAGAAAAGGGGAGAGGTCAACTGGAGACAATCTAAGGTTAAAGATTTTGGGGTTTGGGGAAGAAACCATATAGTCAAGTAGTGCGTTCCAGGCGTTGATCACTTTATTGCTGAAGTTGTTTTTTCTGCAGTCAAGTTTGGAGCGGTTTACATAGAAACATTGAAACATAGAAGACTCACGGCAGAAAAAGACCTCATAGTCCATCTAGTCTGCCCTTATACTATTTTCTGTATTTTATCTTACAATGGATATATGTTTATCCCAGGCATGTTTAAATTCAGTTACTGTGGATTTACCAACCACGTCTGCTGGACATTTGTTCCAAGGATCTACTACTCTTTCAGTAAAATAATATTTTCTCATGTTGCTTTTGATCTTTCCCCCAACTAACTTCAGATTGTGTCCTCTTGTTCTTGTGTTCACTTTCCTATGGAAAACACTTCCCTCCTGAACCTTATTTAACCCTTTAACATATTTAAATGTTTCAATCATGTCCCCCCTTTTCCTTCTGTCCTCCAGACTATACAGATTGAGTTCATTAAGTCTTTCCTGATATGTTTTATGCTTGAGACCTTCCACCATTCTTGTAGCCCGTCTTTGGACCCCTTCAATTTTGTCAATATCTTTTTGTGAGGTCTCCAGAACTGGACACAGTATTCCAAACGGGGTCTCACCAGCGTTCTATATAAGGTGATCACAATCTCCCTCTCCCTGCTTGTTATACCTCTAGCTATGCAGCCAAGCATCCTACTTGCTTTTCCTACTGCCCGACCACACTGCTCACCCATTTTGAGACTGTCAGAAATCACGACCCCTAAACCCTTCTCTTCTGAAGTTTTTGCTAACACAGAACTGCCAATGCAATACTCAGATTGAGGATTCCTTTTCCCCAAGTGCATTATTTTACATTTGGAAACATTAAACTGCAGTTTCCATTGCTTTGACCATTTATATAGTAAAGCTAAATCATTTACCATATTACAGACCCCTCCAGGAATTTAGTTTTTATCTGTTATGTATTTACATTTAGTTTGTATCTATTATGTGCTTGTGTTGTTGTGGTTGAAGGTGAAGTAGTCACTAACAGGAAGAACATTTTGGTATATGATTTTATGAACTACCGTTAGATGAGGTCAGAGGCGACATAGCTGTAAATTGTCTAATTGCAGTATTTCAAATCTGGTGGAGTAAGGTATTTTGTTGCGAGCGGAGGAGTGAAGGACTCTTCTTGTGAAATATTTCTGGACTCTCTAAATTGTATTTATGTCTGATATGCAATGCGGGTTACCCCTACAGGTGAGCTGTAGTCTAGAATTGGTCTGACAAATGTTTTGTATGCTCTGGTTAGCATTTCAATGTTTCAAGAGAAGAAGCTACGTAAGATTAGATTAACAACATTTAATGCTTTTTGGCAATGTTGTTACAGTGGGTTCTAGTGCTTAGGTCATTGGATATGAGTACTCCAAGGTCTTTGACAGAGTGAAGGATATCTACAAGTTCATTTCCATCAAGTTTATATTTAGTACAGTAATACCTCATCTTACGAACCTAATGGGTTCCCGGGGGAGGTTCGTAAGGCGAAAAGTTCGTAAGGCGAAACATTGTTTCCCATAGGAAACAATGAAAAATGAATTAATGCGTGCAATGAAAAAAAAACGCAAAAAAAATGCTGCCGCCCAGCTGTTTCAGTTGAAACAGCCGGGCGCTTCTCAACGTTCTCCCAATGCTAAACCTGGAAGTTCAGCAAAAGTTTGGGTTCGGGTGGCTGCCGAGAAGCCCCACCACCTGGCTGTCACCTTTTGAAACAGCCGGGGGGCTTCTCAGCAGCCTCCCGAACGCCGAACCCAGAAGTTCGGGTTTGGCGTTCGGGTTCAGGAGGACGCCGAGAAGCCCCCTGGCTGTTTCAAAAAGTGACAGCCGGGTGGCGGGGCTTCTCAGCGGCCTCCTGAACCCAAACTTTTGCTGAACTTCCAGGTTTGGCGTTCAGGAGGCCGCTGAGAAGCCCCGCCGCCCGGCTGTCATCTTTTGAAACAGCCGGGGGGTTCTTGGCAGCCTCGCGAACGCCGAACCCAGAAGTTTGGGTTTGGCATTCGGGTTCAGGAGGATGCTGGAAAGCCCCCCGGCTGTTTCAAAAAGCGACAGCCGGGTGGCAGGGGCGGGTTCGTAAGATGGAAAACGTTCATAAGGAGAGGCAAAAAATATCCGAACCCCGGGTTCATATCTCGGGTTGTTCATATGGCGAGGGGTTTGTATCATGAGGTACCACTGTATTCTGATTCTTTTTATCAATGTGTTGGACACAGCATTTGTTGGTTTCAGATTTGAAGTTTCCTCGTCTTGTTTCCTTTTGGTTGTCTGTCTGTCAATGTAGACCTCTTCCTATGTTCTTCCTCAACCTTGCAATCACCCTGGGGGATTATGGGAATAAAAACCCAGGACTGGACAGGAAGGGATTAGATTGAGGAAGACTGCGAACCCCCCTCCACTTTTTTGCCGTTTGCTGAGCAAGAAGCTATTAAAAAGAATTTGCCACGTTGCTTCTCCTGAGTGACAAGGTTTTATAGCATCCTACATATGTTAATCGAACCATGGCCTGCTGATCCACCCTTTTATTTAATGGTTCTCTTTTCTTTGTCTGTGCCTCCAACTTTCTATTTTCTTCTGACCTCTCCTCCCTAACTCCAAGCATGGCTGTGTATTTATTCTGTTCACTTAGGACTATATTCTATGCATCTGATAAAGTAGGTTGTGATTCATCACTGCTTATAATAAATGCCTTAGTCACTAAAATGCCAAAAGATTCTTGGCTGTTTTGCAGAAGAAGGAGGAGAAGGAGAAAGAGAAGGAAAAGGAGGAGGAGGAGAAGAAGGAGGAAGAGGAGAGGAAGAGGACTAGAAGACCTCCAAGATCACTTCCAACTATTCTATTCTATCCTATTCTATTCCATTCTACGTTATTCTACTCCACTCTACTCTTCTCTACTCTACTCTATTAAAAGGATAGATGATAGATAGTTAATAGATGATAGAAAAATAGATGTTAGAAGATAGGTAGGTAGATAGATAGATAAATGGATGGATGGATGGATGTTCTGGTTGCACCATAAGGAAGGAAGGATAGATAGATAGACAGATAGGCAGGCAGGCAGGCAGACAGACAGATAGATAGATGATAGATAGATGAAACATAGAGAGAGGTAGATAGATAGATGATAGATAGATGATAGATAGATGATAGATAGATGAAAGATAGAGATAGATAGATAGATAGAGATAGATAGGTAGATAGATAGATAGATAGATAGATAGATAGATAGATAGATAGATAGATAGGATAGATGGATGGATAGATGGATGGATGACAGACAGAAAGACAGAAAGACAGGGAGACAGCGAAATGGCAGCAGCAGTAATGGAAATCCGCCCCTGGTGACCACCCAGGATTTAATCAAGTATTTCTGCATTTTGGAGGAAACTTGGTTCGATGGCCTCAAATCTCATTTTTATCCCCACGATTCCAACTCGGTTAAGATTCGCTTTAGCCCAGGGAGCCTGTATCTACCCCAGATATCAACGACGTAAAACTCCGCTATCATCAATAATGGTCTGGATACTAAGGGATCAAACAATCCCTGAACAGCGATGAGTCTTTGAATCCTACTTAACGCCATCGGACATGCCATGTTGGACACTTGAACCTGCTAGAGTCCCCCCCTTTTTTTTTTTGCACAAAACAAGTCATTCTGCCACCATTTCTCACATTTTTTTTAAAGAACCTGATATTTCATCTTGAGGTCTACAGTGGTGCCTTTTTCTATCTCCCCTCCATACCCCCCCCCTCCTTCCCTTTGCCTGTAACTCTCGGTAACAATTGCCAAGGTAACAGCATCTTGCTCAGAGTAGCACCAAGTGTTTGGCAGCGCTTGCCCTCCCCAATGGGGGGGGGCGTATGCAGCGCCTGCGATCCCAATGGGATTTCTAATCAGAGAGTCATCGACCGAGTGGGTGGACACGGAGACTTAAACTCAAGAAGTGGAGATGGAAAGATCTCTGGCAGCTGGAGCCCTCGGGCATCAATAAACCCACACGGCTTGTGAAGGACAAAGTTCCCACATCATTTTGGGAGGTGGGTGGAGAAGGAGGCAGGCAGCATCAGGGAAAATCATTGGCGATTTATTTATTTATTTATTTTATTATTGTTAGAGTTGAAAGGGACCATGCAGGTCATCAAGTCCAACCCCCTGCCTGAGCAGGAAATCCTACAGCACCCCAGCCATATGGCAGTCCAATCTCCTCTTGAAAGTGTCCAGAGTTGGGGAGTTCACAACCTCAGCAGGCAGATTGTTCCACTGGTTGATCGCTCGGACTGTCAGGAAGTCCTTCCTTATTTCCAGGTTGAAGCTCTCTTTGGTCAACTTCCAGCCATTGTTCCTTGTCTGGCCCTCTGGTGCTCTGGAGAATAGAGTAACCTCATCCTCTCTGTGGCAACCTCTCATATACCTGTAGACTGCTATCATGTCCTCCCTGGCCCTTCTTTTCTCAAGGCTATCCATGCCCAATTCCCACAGTCTCTCTTTGTAAGTCTTGGTTTAAAGTCCCCTAATTCCACGTCTGCTGGAAGTTTGTTCCAAGGATCTACTACTCTTTCAGTCAAATAATATTTTCTCATGTTGCTTTTGATCTTTCCCCCCAACTAACTTCAGATTGTGTCCCCTTGTTCTTGTGTTCACTTTCCTATTAAAAACACTTCCCTCCTGGACCTTATTTAATAGGAAAGGGAACACAAGAACAAGGGGACACAATCTGAAGTTAGTTGGGGGAAAGATCAAAAGCAACATGAGAAAATATTATTTGACTGAAAGAGTAGTAGCAATAGCGCTTAGACTTATCTACCGCTTCATAGTGCTTTTCCAGCTCGCTCTAAGTGGTTTATGGAATCAGTCTCTTGCCCCCAACAATCTGGGTCCTCATTTGACCCACCTTGGAAAGACGAAGGCTGAGTCAACCTTGAGCCGGTGGTGAGATTTGAACTGCTGAACTACAGTTAGCAG